>NW_026562391.1:5147500-5370000 GCF_027474105.1 Poeciliopsis prolifica | reverse complement strand
AATGAAAGTGCCTCCCCTCTTTCTTTCTTTTTTTTATTTAGTGAGCCGCTTGTCTTTATTCGCTTTTTAGCCCTGGAATAATATGTTTGACTTCTGTCCAAGAGCGTTTTCTAAACAAAAAAATGGATTTTGTTGGGAAAGGTTTTTTTTTTCTTGTGTGTGTGTGTGTGTGTGTGTGTGTGTGTGTGTGTGTGTGTGTGTGTGTGTGTGTGTGTGTGTGTGTGTGTGTGTGTGTGTGTGTTAAACGGGGAAGCCATAAAGACTTTCGGGCCTGTGACATTTCTGCCAGAGTCTGGTTAGGGAGTCCTTTTGTTTGTTTTCTTCTCATCTTGGCTCTTTATTTCTTTTTGTCTTTAAGGAGTTTAATGAAGCTGAAAACACGGAGATGTGAGAAAGAAGGCTGTCCAAGAGGGACACTCAAAGGACCAGGCCTCCCGTTTAACCCTCTTTGTCAGAAGAGGGGATAAGTTGAGCTGTCTTCTTGCCACTTGTTTTATGGTGTTTGCCTTTTTTCCCCCCCATTTATTCAAAGTGCTTCAAACGAGCCCGCCGAAAGCTTTACGGGCCAGAGGACTCTTTATACGAGCAAATTAGACCTACAAGATGAAACATTTGGATACTAACACAATTTGATATAATATCATAATTTAATAATACAAAATGTTTGAATATACGCTCTTCCTTCACAAATATACTATATATATATATATATATATATATATATATATATATATATATATATATATATATATATATATATATATATATATATATATATATATATATATATATATATATATATATATATATATATATATATATATTTATGAAGGGAGAGCGTGTTAAGGCAGGCTCAGTTTATGGATTCCACTTGCTTACTTTATGAGTGCTTGTCAGGAGGGCTCCGGCGATAAGTAATACTACAGTCTGAGGGACCACTTCGTGGTAATTAATCTGGAGGTCTTAAGTGTATTTCAGTATTTCACTTCGAGATAGAGGGGGTGAAAAAAAAAAATCACTACTTCAATCGGCCGGAAAATTGAAGTTTGATGCATGAGTCCCTACTGAAACAATAGTACTGGCCTCTCTCTTTTCATCCCACCGCGCCCCCCTCTCCCCTGTTCATTCTCTCCCCTGCTCTCTTTCCGGTCAGGTGAAAGTGTAAAGTACAATTTGATTGATTTGACCGGTACTTTTGCGCAAAAGGACTGTGTGAACAAATTATTATTATTATTATTATTATTATTATTATTATTATTATTATTATTATTATTATTATTATTATTATTATTATTATTCATCAGCATCCTAAGGGGTTTCCTCCGGCTCGGAACTGCGGCGGAGCACTCCATATTTCTAAATGGAGCCAACAAAAATGTGGAGTTTTAATCATGGCCTCTCCTGTGGAGCCAGTTAATACTTCAAACTTCAATTTTACGGGCGATTGAACTAAGCATGTTCCTGACAGAATTGATGTATGTATTAATTTCCTTTAACTGTTGATTAATTAGGCTGCGCTGAGGGCTCGAACGGAGCGGCTCCGTCTGAAATTTGCATATTAATCAAATTCTAGTTGATCACTCAAATAATCAAGGCTTGCGCGGTTTCCCGGGCGGAAGCCGGAGAAAAGTGGGGAGGGGGAAAAAAAAAACACAAAAAGAAACGGACGACGCGTCCTCGTGAAGATGTGCGCTGCAGGACGGCTCTCCGGGTGCTGAGCTCCAGCATCCCGGAGAGGAAGAGTTTGTGTGTGTGAAAGCATGAGGTCCAGGTAATAAATAACACAGCGACAAAATACAAAATATTTTCAATGTTGTCAAAACTCTACATGAAGTCAAATCATATTTTATATATGTATATATACAACATACGAAAAAAAAAATTGTTTTTGTTACTTAAAAAATGATGGATGGCTATAATTCAGTTATACAAGCACTCGTTCTGATGAATGATGACGAAAACGATCCTCCCTATGCTTATTATTGTGTTATAAATATTGTAAATCACTGCAATAATAATAATAATAATAATAATAATAATAATAATAATAATTATTATTATTATTATTATTATTATTATTATTATTATTAATAATAATAATAATAATAATAATAATAATAATAATAATAATAATAATCAGGCTTTATTATAATAAAAAATAATAATAATAATAATATTATTATTATTATTATTATTATTATTATTATTATTATTATTATTAATAATAATAATAATTGGGGTTAATGTCATTATGACATTAACCCCAATATGAATATTTTGGGGGGGGGGAACAGAAAAATTGATGAGGAACAAATAAATCACTTATTATAAATAAAATAGGCAATTTTATTCTCACCTCTATGAAATCAGATTTAAAAAAAACTTTGACAAAAATTATTCAGACAAAATTCAGTTCAAAATGCAGAAAAAGAAGATCATCTTTGACTCCATTCAGCTGCGACGAAGAGACAAACAGAGACACCTGCTGGTGAACGGCAGACTGCAGTCACCACAGTGTGATGCAATGAATGTATTTCTTTATAACGTCAAACGAATCAGTCTTATAAATTGAGGCAGGGTTACGGTTATTTCAGTTCAAAGTTATAAAGCAGCACATTTAACATGAGGGCTGTAAGATTTAACATGTAAGGAAACTGGGATAAAACAACTTTATCGCTCGTCATAGTAAACAACTGAATGTTGTTGCGTTATATGATACAAGTTATTTGAACAAAATGTATAATTGCTGCCGCTAGTTTGAAGGAGCTCTTTGTGTGTGTGTGTGTGTGTGTGTGTGTGTGTGTGTGTGTGTGTGTGTGTGTGTGTGTGTGTGTGTGTGTGTGTGTGTGTGTGTGATGGGGGGGACATCAGGGAAGATGTGCTCTCCTGTGGACTGCAACTCCAAACCAGATCATGAGCTGGCCTTAACCCACCACCATATGTCCAAAGTTTTCCAAACATGCATTTCTGAGTCAAAGCAACACTCTTGTTATGTTTTTGATAATACCATGCCATGATATCATGCTAATAATAACATTATTTTGCGTAAAACACCACAACACCTGTCAAGAATCCTTCAAAACAGTCGTTATTGATTCTGGTATCATGTCAATGGAAATAATTTAGGTAATCCTAATTCATTTAAAACAAGAAAAGATAGACTTGATGTCAAGATAGATTTGATGAAAAATACCTTTAATAAAGTTGATGCAAATATCTGGTTTGTACTATCAGTGAGGAGTAGCTTTTGTCAGTGGTTATTTGTGACAGAATCAAAACTGGTCCCTAAAGGTGGAATCTCCATTGCAAAGGAGAAAATATGGCCCCTATCTTTAAAAATAACTCCTTAGGGCCACTTTCAACATTGGGGCGGTTCTAGTTTCAATCAAAATGTCTTTATAGTTAGATGGAGAAATGACTTCTTTCAGACGTTTTTAATTCCCCCTTTTGACGTGAAAGCTGGATGAAATGTTTGAGCTCCAGCAGACATTTTTAAATCATCTTCAGTGTGATGAATCTTCCCATTTTAGTTGAAATCACAGACAATGTCAAGGGTTTCTGTATTTTATGTTTTCTCCTACATATTATGTTATTTTTAAGTTATTTAAGTGCCCAAAAGGGCTTGTTCAAAAGACCCCTTAAATAATCTAAGTTTGTTAACTACTACTGTTCGTAGTGATTTCTGTTCAGCGTTACTTTTGCCACTTAGGGCATACCGTAGTTGGGGCGGCGATGACGTCATCACATCGCCGTAAGATAGAGAACCGTTCCTGATATCAGAGGGGGAGGTGGGGTAACAGAGCTACTGCTAATACGTGAGAGGGGCAGAATATGTGTGATCGCCTTATAAGTGTGCGTTAGTGACAAGTAAGTTACTATATTTGATTGTTTGCTGAAGTTAAATGAATGATTCGGAGTTTATTTGTTAACCGTTATTTACCGTTAGGTCCGAGCGCTGTGCGATGTACTTGACAGGCGCACAGGCATTGATATTAATTCATTTGTTTTAGTTCACTTATGAATAATGATTCTGATGTTAAGCTTGTTTAGGCTTCCTTCTTAGTTTATCTAAGGTGTAATAGTAATGTGTAATGATAGAACACCTGAAACTTATTTCTGTATTTCTGTTTATTCTAGGAGACCACACACACAACTACACACATATCTGAAGCACTCACCCACACCCACCAAATACACCTTGATGTCAATTACTGTTGCTGGACTAAGATCTGAGACCCAACTTGGAATACAGAAAGTAAAAGGGATCCTGCCTCATGTCTTCCTTCTTCCACCTGCTGCATCACATCTGGTCCTGAACTGAATCCAGTCTAAGTAGTGTTCTGACCGACACTCCAGGTTGAGAGCAGTGACCAACCTGAACAGTGCCTTTAAACTATCCTACAAATTAAGAGTAGCCTCAACTACAGGGCTGTATTATCATTCTTCTTGTTATTATTATTATTTTTCTTCTTCTTCTTCTCTGCAACTTGCCACTGAAATCTGCAGTTTCCTGGAAATCTGCTTTGACAGTGTGGGCCACTCCCTCGACTCCAGAAGATGTTTTCGGATGGACTTTGTTTACGTTGTATCTACTTGACCTGCACAGCGTCGTGACGTCTGCGTCGCTGACGTCACGACGCCATCAGCAACGGCGGCATTTTGAAACAAACACGGACGTTGTATGTTTTGTCTGTTTAGAAAAGAAAAAGTTTGGCTTCACTGAACATGGTGAGATTTAACCCCTCTAACTTCATTTTATCGGTTTTCACATTTCTGTTTAATTCTGTATTTTGAATGTCTCATGTTTGTAACAAAAGAACATCGATCCGCGCCAACTGACGCCGCTCTCCAGTCAACTTTTCTCGATTTATAATGTAACCTGACTTTGCGTGGCCGCTGTTGGACGTTCGCTCGCGGGTTTCCGCGTGTTGAAGCGCCTATGTGACGGTCACGTTTCGGCCTGTGTCGCTTCCCCCTGCAGGGTGAGGTCCGGGCGGACGGAGGAGCTGCCGGGCGGCTCTCGGAGGCCGCCGAGTCCGAGCTGGTGCAGCAATGTGAGGAGCAATTTGCTCAACTGGAGAAGGTTAAACAGTCTTTTTCTCCCCACTCCGTGAATCTTAACTGCTTCGGCGAGACGCTAGAGCAAATAATAAAAAAGTGTGTTTGTCTGCAGCTGCAGAATGAAATCGTTCTGTGCGAACCGGACATCTGCGAGGATCACCAGGAACAGGTCAGCTGGGTAAAGGGTTTCATCTTCTGCATTCATCCTTGAATTCCTAAGAAAACGAGACCTTTCTGTCAATTTTCGAGGTCATTTGCTGCTTTGACGCACCTCAGTCAAATCATTTGATTAACTGGCTGCTTTGCATTTTGAAGGTGGGACACTGACGTTTGTCTGTTTACTTTTTTTTAGCCACACTTCACACCATGCAAAGCTATTCCAGATGTCACTCAATGAGTGATGGGTTAAATAAATTAACATAGTTACAGATTTTACTCATTTTACTTACACAAACTAAAGCATAACTTCACTGGCCTTTTCGCAAGCAATGTGTGCAAATTGAGGATTGTAGTGGTGCTTCTGTGCAGCAGGTATCTCTTTAGCTTGTTTTAGAGAGAAAAACTGGAATGATGGTAAACAAAATTCCAAACTTTCAGTTCCCAGAACCAGAACTTGTTAATGCAAAGACTGTTTTAGCTTGTCACTTATTTTGTATCAGTTATGTGATTGAATGATTCATTGTGGTGGTGCTCAAAACCGGACCTCTGGACTCACTGTTCTGCACATTTTAAATCAGTTTTTGGCCCAACAAACGTTCATTCTATCAGGTGTTCAGATACAATTTCTGCAGATTGTTTTGTGTAACCAATGAAACCTATTTATATACAACATTAGAAATGCATTTAAAGATACAAACATTTCAATTTCTTAAAAAAGCCCCCAACATTTAATTGCCTAAAATGCAGCAACATATTTCTTTATTGCAGGCCTCAGTAGCAATGCATGCGTCTAAATCAGGGGTGTTCAAGTCCAGTCCTCGAGAGCTACCGTCCTGCAACTTTTAGTTGCAGCCTTACTCCAGTAGACCAGGCTCAGCTATGAACAGGCCTGGTAACAAGTCATTCATTTGATTCAGGTTTGTTGTAGCAAGGATTCATCTGATAGTTGCAGGATGGTAGCTCTCGAGGACTGGACTTGAGCACCCCTGGTCTAAATAAATACTTCTGCCATCAAACATGTGAAAAGCTCAGCACTTCCTGCTTGACTTAACATTAGTACAGTGTAGAGATAATGTGTTGATTGATTTTTGAATTACTGTATTACAGATTCGATAGCAAAAGGTAAATCAGGTGAAGATAAAACTATGTTACTTGTTCTGATTAGCACATATTTACAGAAGTTTGTTTTTTTACCTTAAATACAAAATGTATTTTTTTCTTTTGTACAATTGTGACTCAGTTACTGCTCTGAACATGTTCTTCAAACAGATTTGAGTCTGTAGTTTCATCGATTACTAAATTGGTTGACAGTGATTAATCTGATCAATCGTTTCAACCCCAATGCACCAAAGGGGTGGCGTGATGGCAAAAAATATTTCAGCGGTTTAAAATTGCACCTATTAAAACCTTGTTTATAACTTCACAATCGGTACAAGCTCATTCTTGCCTGGTTTTTAAAATGATTTATATGTTGTTGCTTTCGAGTTTGTTTATTTAATTTAACTTTTTTATTTTTTCACCATGTATTTTCACATGAAACAGTCAGTAAACCGACTGGCGGTCACAGATGCTGAACTGAAGCTGTGGAAGTCCATGCAACCGAGCTGTAAGTCCTCACTTCTCCCACTCCAATGAAACCGTGGCATCATTCTACTATTTACAGCCCAAATATTAATATTAATATCACACACCACAGTCTAACTGGTATCCTACATCTTGCTTTTCTGTTCATTTTTTGTTGAGTTTGTCATGTAAGGAAAATAAAATGAAATGATGTCAAATTTGACTGAGTTTAAATGTTTTGGTGGACTGATTTATTTATTTTTTTTAACCTCTTCCACAGTGTTTGTGGCTAATGCAGAGATTTTACTTCATGCAGGAAAAGACGAGGTGTGTCCGTGTGTGAAACACAAATTTCTCAAAAATCACAAAATATTCTCCCTCTTCCACTTTTCTAAAAACATGTCCCACATGTCGTTCTCTGCAGATGCTCAAGCTCTGCTCCGAACTGGAGATGGTTGTTTCTTGTTGTGAAGCCAAGAGAGACAAACTGAGAGAGACTAAAGAGCTGTGCGTGACCTTTCCATTACCCGGCAAAGCTTTCTTTCACTACTTTCTGCTTCATCAGAGCACATAAATGTTTCCCAGGACTGAATGCACGAGACCTTTCTGTGACTTCACACTTTGTGTTTCGCCTCGTGCTTTGCAGAGAGCAGAAATGGCTGGAGGAGAAGAAGCAGGTGCTATTAGCTGCCAATGATCATATCGAACGACTTCGAGTGGAAAAGGAAAAATATTCGGAGCTCAAGTGAGTGTGATGGCAATGTGACGCCAAATGAGAGGAGACGTTCAAGGTTCCCAGGCGGCCCGGAAAGTATAGAACTCGATTCATGGATTTTCCAGGTCTGGATAGGTGTGAAAAAAAAAGTTTCATTCCAGGAGTATTCCCTATTTAATTGCCTAAATCAAATAGGGATCCCTCTATCACTCTCCTAATCTTTCTCTATGTGAAATTTTAGTTTGACGTGCAAAATGTTGTCAAAATGTAAAGGAAGTCATGGTGAAATGAAGCATTTATAGATCACCACAATGATTCTCTGGTTATTTTTATGTTCCTCCAGTATCCTTCTGGACACAAAGGCCAAAATCCAGAAAATGAAGACTTACCAGGAACAGCTGATGGAGTCACTGGGAGACATCCTGGAGAAACATGTCCCTCCCCCTCAGGACGAGTCTACTGCCAGCAAAAAGAAGAAGGTGTGTTAACCTGCCATAGTGTGGCTAATAAAGTGTTTGTTTCTCATATTAAATGTTTTCAAATATTGTTTTTATTTTCAGAACATTCCCCTGGAGATAAGTGAGGACCTTGTTCCCCTCAGTAAAATTCTTGAGGTGGGTGTGTGACGTCGATGTCAAGTTCTGTTTTAACATTGACATATTAAAACAGTCAATATTTCAATTGTTTTCTGATTTTTTTATTAGCCAAATTTGGATTAGTTGCAAACAAAATCTGTATTGTGAATACTTATTTTTTTCCTAATACCTTGCATCCCTGTTATTTTACTTCGCAAGACAATGGAAATTGTAGGTATTTACTGTTTCAGGTGGTCATAAAAATAGCTTAGACAGTGAAAATAAATAGGGCTTCACCGATTTATCGGCCGGTTGATTTATCGGTGCCGATTTCCTTAATTTGGGAGATCAGTGATCGGTTGATTTTTACATGTAAAGCCGATCTTATCCACCAACGTTAACAACCTCGGCAAAGGTCTAAAAACCGACCACTGTGCTTTTCTCTTTTCCCGTGAGAGAGGTTTGACTGACAAACCGCCTGACCAGGTCATATCTGCACGTTTACAGTTAACAATAGTCATTCAATTGTTGCCAATTCAGCAACTTTCTTGATATATTGAGCAATGTTTCAGACAAACACCTGGCATTAGTTAGGCTTTTTAAAAGATTGGTAATCAGCGATCGGCCAGAAAACTGCAATCGGTGCACCCCTAAAAACATCCATAACACGTAGCTTCTTTTCTGGTTTAGCTAAATTAGTTCCAGTGCTAAACCAGTGGCTGTATTTGGTTAGCATCAGTTCTGTTTTCACCGCCACAAACTTATTGTGGCACTGATAAACGGGTAAGAGCTTTCTTTGGCAGCTAGAGGCACAGCCAATCAAACTGTAGTCAGCGCCATATGTAAAATTCATTGGTTAGTTACATTTTTGTTCTGCTTTTATTAAAGACAAAAACAATGAAAACACAAAGCATCGATATTATGAAAAGGTTCACGTTTTCTTTTTCCTCCTACTGTTTTAGTAGAAAGAAAGAAAAGCAGAAATCCCCTCCAGTGTTACATTAAGATTAAAGTAATTAACGTGAAAAAAAGTTTTATCAAGGTTTTATTTTCTCTCAAGTTTGTAGTCTTTGCTTTAGCCCTAAAAGTGTAAGAATGAGAATAAACATTTAGTTAAAATCTCTCATTAAGCTGCATCACAGAAGTTTTTAGTAACCGTTATGAAGCTCTTGGCTGCACGGCCTGTTTTTACTTGACGAGTTTGTTCCAGAATAGTCTGAGAAAACCCAAATGCCTCTTTATCTCTAACACCTGCAGGTTCTTATGG
Source organism: Poeciliopsis prolifica (assembly GCF_027474105.1). Classification (NCBI taxonomy): domain Eukaryota; kingdom Metazoa; phylum Chordata; class Actinopteri; order Cyprinodontiformes; family Poeciliidae; genus Poeciliopsis; species Poeciliopsis prolifica. The sequence goes on along the minus strand of NW_026562391.1, from coordinate 5,360,660 downwards.
ACAAAGTGATGAACACGCCGCACGACCCTTACGTTACGATAGATCACACGTTCTGGCCACCATACGTGGAGATGCTGCTTCGATATGGGATCGCAGTGAGACACCAGGAGAATAACTTCAAGATCCGCCTGGAAACCTTCTTCTAGTTGACTGGTCTTCAAATGTTTATTTTTTAATTTTCTCAAGCACAACATGTCAGTCAGTGTCTTTTTTCATTTGTGTGCTTTTGAGCCCTGATGTTCTTTGACAAGCATCTACAGAAACGAGACAAGAGAATTACTTTTTTGTAAATATGTATTAGTTTTACAACTCATTTCTGTTTGTGTTTATTTAATTCTTATTGTAATTTTGAGATATTCTGCATTTGCAGCATGTGCATTTTTGATAAGTGAGATTTTAAAGTTCTTAAAGTTTTGTGGTCTTACTGTTCACCAAACAATAAAATAAAACAGGATCTTCTCTTGTTATTTTGGCATAAAAGTTGGTCAAGTTAAATGTAATTCAAGCTATCAGTCACCTAATTCTAATATGTTTTGTCTGTACTTTAACATTTCTGAATATGTTTGGCTTCTTTAATAAACACATTTTATGTGCTTTGCTAGGTTACTTCATTGATGTGTGTGTGTGTATATGTATAACACTAAAAGACAATGGTGAAGGTAATTTCCAAAATGCATTTTTAGTCTTATAATTCCAAGGTAGAAAAACCAGCAAATCAAATGTGTGCCTAAAATAATACTAAATATTTAGGATTTATAAAATAATTTAATGCCTAAATTATTTTAAGCATACTCGCTTGATTCAAAACCCAACTATAAAGGCTTTTACTCTTATAACATCTTGGATTTCACCTGTCAGCGAAATCCAAAAACCACTAATCACTTACTGTCAAAGTAAGTGATTAGTGGTAACTGCTTTACCTAAAGGTGATTGATCTAAAACTGATTTTCTGATCATTTATTTTAAAACAAGTTAAATTGATTAAAAAATAAAAATTCTTAGTATATTTCTTTATTGGTAGGTTCGGATAATTCTCAATAGTAATTATAAATTTCTATCCAGAATTTTATTGTTTTATTAAACCTATGTAAATATAGTGGGGTATAAAATGTTAACTTACTGTCAAGCATCAATGGAACAGACAATAGCTAACTTGTACAAATTGTTATTTAATGTGATAATTTAGAAACCATGTAAACGTTCTTAAAAATTTAAAGCGTAGGGATGGAAACGTATGCGACTCCAAGCACTGCGTCGGATGACGTCAGCACGCTCGCCCAATCCGATGCGTCCGCCTCGTCAGCTTTAGGATTCCTGTGGGCGGAGAGCAGATTCCGGTTCCGGGTGTCTTCATTTCCCAGTCGGAGGCTTTCAGACCTCCGATTATGATATTTTACCGCAAAACTTCTCTTCACTGACGACTGACTGAAACGCCGATTGCTTCACTGAAACGAGCGCCGCCGAAGCAGCGACCATGACGACCCGCTCGGAGAGAGAGAAGGCCCAGAAACTTAACGAGCAGCACCAGGCCATCCTGTCCAAAATGCTGAGGGAGGAAGACAACAAGTACTGCGCCGACTGCGAAGCGAAAGGTGCGGCGTTCACTCCGCACTCTCGTTTTATTGGTTTTGTGTTAAACGTGTCGTCTTTCAAATCCGTCGGGAGAGAAGTAGCAGCACCGCCTTTACCGTTGTGCTGCTCTTCTAAGCTAAACGGCTCAAACTGGTCAGCTGACATTTCTCCCCCCTTAAGCTAAACTAAGTTGCTAAGCAGCGAGCTAACTTCTGCAAATCTACCCAAGCTCCCCCGCCGCTTTAACGAACACCGACTCGTCTTCCCGGGAAAACCCTGGCTTGTTTTCATGCTGGGACACGTTTTTAAAAGCTTTCCGTTTCGGCACCTCAGCTGAGCGCATGATGGGGCATGTTTGGTGGTGTCGTTCCTCTGGAAACGTCTCGCTTTATCACTGTTTTCAACAGGTCCAAGATGGGCATCCTGGAACCTGGGAGTTTTCATCTGCATCCGGTGTGCAGGCATCCACAGGAACCTGGGAGTACACATATCCAGAGTGAAATCAGTCAACCTGGACCAGTGGACCTCAGAACAGATCCAGGTACTGGTTCCTGTCCGTGACTGAGGAGGTCAGCGGAGTATCCAAACGCATTGGAGGAGCAATCATGTCAAAGAGCCTTTAAACGATACCAGGATTTATAACATGACACGCTGGGGAAATTTATGGCCAATGAATTCGTGTGATAAATTTAAGACATTGCCATAAAACATTCAAAGATTGTCCTCAATATTTTTATAGTGGTTCCACATAGTGACGTGTTGATTTCTAACATTTCTATTAATTATCAAAGAGGTTACATTAGTTTCTGGAGGATGCAAAATTAGTCCTGCAAAAATCGAGAATATTCAGACCTTGACAAAAAAGGCATTCAGCTGCCATTCGTTTAAAAAAAAAAAACTAAATTCTTAACATTAAATGAAGCACTTCCATTTTTTGTGTGAAATCCACACTTTACATTAGCTAAATAGGTTTGTTATGTATCCTTTTATTTGATGGAGCAAAAAACCAAACTCACTGACAATGTTTCTTTCCTACTTCTAATTGTCTTGTCTGTCTGGTAAGCTGGCTATTCATGTTATAGTAAAGCAATATTTAGCTTTTATTTATTGTTTTCATTTATGATGTGCAGACTCAAAATCAATTAAATCAATGCCAAACACCAAAACTTTGATGTTGAAGTAAAAAAAAAAAAAAAATCCAATTATTTTCTGTTTTCCTAAACCTAGAGCATCTTCTAGGTTTTGATGCAAAGTGATTGAATATTGCAACCTGCTCTGAGGAATCTTATAGGAAAACAAGTTACTGCTTATAGCTTGGTAATTTCAGCTTACTGGTAAATAGAAGTCATAATTTTCATCAGTTCCCAAAAAAATACAATATCATGTTGTTTCACCTCTAACTAAAAGCTCTAATTTATTGTAGCTATGGGAATCTGACAAGCCAGCCACAAAAAATTGTTATTTGTTGTGTCATCTGACATGAAAGTAGCAAAGAAAGCGTTGAACTGAACAGCAGCTGAAATCTGATCCTAGTGAAGAATTTCATAACCTTCCACTGTCAAATCTACTTGATGTGATTTTTGTCAGCAAAATTCAGGATAATCTACAGACGGGAAAAAAAACTGCATCTGCCCCTATCAACTGTTATTATTAGTAGACTAAATATATTTAAAACAAATGATTATACTCCTGAATTGTCGATTTGTAGTTTCAAACCAAGTTGTGTCATCTTGGGTATTTAAGCTGTGCTTTACAGAAATACTTCTGGAGAAACAAAGGAGGCAGGGAAGCATACTGTTTTCTCAGTTATTGTTTTAACATTCTGAGATGTCATATTAATAAATATGTGCTGCCCATTAGTTTGGCATTTATTAACCAGAAATAAACTATTCAGACACAAGAATGGTCATGTACTGGAAGCCATAACACAGCTAGAAAACACTTGGTGAAACTTTTAAGCTACCCAACTTCAGGCTTCCTAATATAGACGACATGTTGGAGGGAAAAAAAAAGTCCCACTTTGACAAAGCTCTGCCAAACAAACTAGATGCAAAACTGCTGCTTATACTTTCAGACATGGTGGGGCAGCACAGACTCTGCTTCAAACGTTTCTCTGATAATTCTGATTTTATATCACTGAGCTTATCTGCTGGAGTCTGTTTGATTGCTGACTTTACACTCTCTTATTTCCCCCCTTTTTTTCTCCAGAGCATACAGGAAATGGGTAACACCAACGCCAGGCAGCTTTATGAAGCCAACCTTCCAGACAGCTTCAGAAGACCTCAGACAGACCAGTATCTTTTTGCCGTCAGCTGACACTGAAACCCAACATTCCCCTGCTCTTATGGTGTCTATGTTCTGCATCTCTGTTGCTCAGTTTCCTCCTTAACTGCTTCTCTCAGAGCAGTTGAATTCTTCATCAGGGACAAATACGAAAAGAAGAAATACTACAACAAGAATGCAGTCATAAGAAGCAGCGTACGTATTGAGGATCCATATAAAGCTCCCCCTACACAAGCATTGGCACCCCTCGTAAAGATGCGTAAAAAGCCTTAAGATTTTGTTTCTTTTTTTGTAGCAGAATAATCACACTCTGAAGTTTTAAAGAAACTGTTTTGAACAAAATTGTTGATGAGGTCGCCAACAATTCCTATTAAATAAAACCTCAAAAGAGTGTATAAAATACATGCAACTGAATAATTTTTCAAACGTATATTCAGTTTTTTTACTTTATGAGCGGACTGTCACCACAACCCTAAAAAGTCTCAAATTAGCTGTTGAGACTACCGATGGCTAGCTGCTAATATACCCTTTCTGGCTATCGATGGGACACAATCAAGACAAAAAGTTAGAACTTGTTTCAACTTTCTTGTGTCTCGTCGCAAGCCCCGCACGTTTACGTTGCTTCCCGTGTGTCGAGCCCTTTAAGCGCAAATGTATTCATTTATTTTCGCCACTGGCTCACTCCCGTTGTCAACCCATGAGAGGCTAGGTTCGTGCTCTGCAAAAAATGCTTTTAATATTGGCACCATGAGGGTTAAGACTGAAGAGAGCTATGTGCAGTGTGATGAGAAGCACGCTGCGTATGCCACAAACACCCACCCAGAAATTTCACATTTGAGCATATAGACACTGAAGTCAACATAGTCGCTCCTAAAAATGGGGGGAAACAAGAGAACTTCGAAGTAAGAGGTTGAGTCAAGAAAGTTGTCTATGGAGTAATGATTAAAAGTTTTAAACTACTAAAACTTTGACCTCCCACTGTGCGGAGGATGGTCAAAGAGGTAAAGTAAAATCTCCACAAGTCTCTGGAGAACAAAATAGAGAGGCATCTTCGGGGGTGTTGTCACATGGTTGCTGTATCAACAGTTCGTCTTGAGCCTGTTTTACGCATCTTATCAGATAAGGCTGAAGATGAAAGAGGTTTCAGTTGTTCAGGGTTTTTTCTGTGTCTTGTGTCGTCAGCCAAAAGATAGTAAGAAAGAGAAGGAGCCGGACAGAGGGAGCAAGGTGTCTTCCTACGCCAAGGTGAGTTAGGAGCACACACAAACTAAGCCGTTTGAGTTGTTTTCTGCTTTTGCTGCCTTTTAAGTTTTGCTTTAAATATATATTTTGCTTTCAGAGTGAAGAGTCCAGGCCAGCTCCCAAAATAAGTCCTGCAAAGTCTTCAGAGCCCCCTATGAACCTACTAGGCCTTGGTGAGTGTAAGATGTGTGAACTCATGTGTTATTAGTTAGAAATCTAGGTTTAAAAACATGCTAAAAAGCATTATTTTCTGTTTTATTTTCATTTTGCTTGTGTTGGGACTGCAGTTGAACTACTCCAGGAATATCTTATATTTACAGTTGTGCTTAGTAAAAATGTTGGTGTTTGGCCATAGTGGCTGGCCATAGTTCACTATGGCCAACACATGTCATGGTGTTGCCAACAGTCACTGTTTAACCACCTGTGGTAGATTCATTTTTGACACTTTGTTTTGATCGAGCCAATGAGTCAGAGAGAAAACTTCCTCTGCCAGACCCGATCAGAACAGATATGCTCCTTTAGCCGGCATCATTTGCATTAAGCTGATATATTCTGAGTCCTGCCATGATGCCGCGAAAGACTTTTAACTTCCAGCTAAACTTTATTCCTGCTCCTTTACATCAGAAACAGCTGAATGCTATTTTGTGTGTTTGTGTTCGGAAGAGGAAGTGCGAAAGCTGCTGACGCCAGACCTCTAACTTCTTGTTTCGGTTAAAAACCCTGATACAAGTTTAGAGTTTCGCATGATCTGCAGCTCTGTTTCAAATGCAACAAATAGCAAGACAGATTGGTAGCAGTGTCCTTGTTAGACTTGGTTAAATAAGACAACACCAGAGGCCTGGATCATGAAGAAGGTTCAACATTTAACATTGAAGATAGGTTTTTGGGGTGTCTGAAAAGGTGTGAAAATTAACTCGGGTTTTACTGCTTTCTAAATGAGCATAATTATGCAAAATGGTCATGGTGGAACAAGGGAACCAATCATATTAGAGATGGAAAGGGGTGTTCCCTGAACGGAAGTAAACCTCGATAACTGTGTAAAATAATAGGCATGCAGAGAGATCACTGAAAAATAGAGGGATTGTGTTGACTTTTTACACCTGGCATTAAAATCCAGATCTCTTGAGTGACCAGATCTGAGTGACTTGCTTCACCAATTGGTTCTTTATTTGATGGGCTTTCAGTAACACCAGCAGCAGATTCTTTGACGTTTTTGTAAAATCAGATGCTTAAAACTGAACCCAATATATTGCTGTTTTGAGCTGCAATTTGCACAGTAAATCAAATTGCAGTCACCATGCTAATGTCAATATGGGCTCCATTTCAATAGCAAAACTATGCATTGATGCAATATTTGATAGGTTGTATTTCATAATAGCTGTTGTGCACTGTGACTCTGTATGCGAAAACAATTGGTGGATGCTGAAGTTCGGCAAGCGTGGCGCTAAAGTCCTTACAGTGGAAGACAAAGAGAAGAATGAGGAAAACTTGGGTTAGTTGTTGGTCAGAAAAAAAATGTGAAAGTGCAGAAGAATGCAGCAATGATGATGAGACTTGTCATTAAAAAAATAATTAGTTGAACAGTTTTGATGTATTTTTTGCTTTGGGTTCACTGTTAACATAGACCACAGCTACTGTGAAAATACAAATGATATCTTTCTCAGCAACATGGCTTTATTTAAGCGGTTGTTTGTGGAGAATACTTGCTGCTAGTTTCTCTAACAGACTAAAATTCAAATGCCCTACTAAGACGGTTTCTGCTGCATTAAACAACAATTACAGCCTGGTACAAACCAGCCTCTAATTCTACACTTTGCTTCATGCAGAGGCTCTCTGCTGTTGAGAAAGGATTGTTTCCTGAAGGCGTGGACTCTTCTGAGGTTTTAAATTTTATGTAATTTGCTAACGTTTGTCCATAATGTTTGTAATGCGCCAGTTCAACGCTAAGACGTTTATTGGAAATTGCCTGCTCTGTATACAACTCTTCTCCTTTGTGGAGAGAGGCTTCCTAAATATTTTCCTACGGCCAAGGTGGTTGTAGCAGCGTTAGGTGAGCCAGCTGATCAGCAACAAGTGGGGGAGAGAATATGGCATGCTTCTCTGTGCTCCTTACAACTCCTGTGACTTCAGCGCTTTCTCTGCTACATCAGAAAATGAAACTTTAAAATTTGTCGGTCCATCCTCAGCCCGCGCAGTGTTTTTCTTCAGTGCTTCTTTTCTAACCGCACCGATTGGTCCGAGGTTGGCATCTCGATGTGCGTCGACCTCCTAAACGTCTCCGCAAACACGACCTGCTGGGAATCAGGTTAGGTTTCAGCCCCACGTTGCCATGGCGACAAACAAACCAGCTTTGTCATACTGCAAATGCTTGAACCTGAAGTCGCCTCAATAAGCCTCTAATCCCGCTGTGTAATACAGATCTGAGATCACACACAGACCGGCATCAAATGCAGACAGGAACAAGTTGTCCACGTTAGGTTCCTCATGCCTCTGGCTTGTGCTAAACAATCTGCTATCAAGCCCATATCTGTGTAAACATGAATTCACTTATTTTGTTTTTTGTTTCTAGTTGAGTGGTGGGATATCTTGAGATATCAGTCCAGTCTTATTGTTATGCTCCATTTCCAATGAATACAGGCAGAATGGAACAGAAGGCGTTTCACTGAGACGAGGAGGAATGCTGCTCCTTCTGTCCAGGCTGAGTTCCTCCTGTAAAACCAGTTTGTTTTCCGTTCTGCCACAGACACGCCCGCCGGTGCAGCATCAGCTAACAATGGTAGCACAAGCACAAACCAGAACAATGACCTGGATATATTTGGCCCCATGGTGTCCAACCCTCTGCCATCGTCCACATCTGCAACTCAGTTTTCTCAGGTAAAAACACCTGATCCAGTCGTGACTCGGTAGCAGCGGCCTCCTGCTGGTCAAACTGAAAATAAATGTGTTGGGGGGGGGAATGGTAACTATTGATGGGTTGAAAAAATAAACAAACATCAAAATTTTACTCCTCATTAAAGAATGAAGACTTTATTTAAATGGTGGATTTTCTTATTAGATGTCCACATATTGGTTAAGGTTTGGATAAACACTTCAATGAAAAAATGCCATTTACTCTTCCACTTATTATCTTATAATGTATTTGATGCAGATGTTCTGCATGCAAACTCATGGATGAGATAATTTAGCATGTTAGTGAAAAGTTCCTATCAGCGATACATTCAGGCTTTTAAAATCACTGATGCTACAACACACAACTTCTATGAAGTTTTTCAAAAACATTCAATGTTTCAAATAATAGTAGATTTAGTATAATTGACATGTTCATAAATATATACGTAATTGTCCCATAACAAGTTATACTCGGTCATGTATAGTAAGTAATAAGTTTCAGGGCTGATTCTGGTTTATATGTTTACCAGTTTTTTGCAGAGTTTCCAACTCAGTTAAACAGGTAGTTACTAGTAAACACTGCTCATCAACCCAAATGCTCATCTGGTTCTGGATTGGATAAAGCAGGATGAAGAATATGTCTCAGTTCTTCTAAACTGTAGTCTGACCATAAAAAAGTCTGAAAAAAAAAAAAAAAAATATATATATATATATATATATATATATATATATATATATATATATATATATATATATATATATATAGTAATGACACAGCTCAAATATCATGAATATTTGGTTTTGAATGTTGCTTTTTTAACAAAAAATGTTTTGATTTTTCAGTGCATCACATGCTTTAAGTGAACTCTTTAGAAGAAATGCTTTTATTTTTCATCAATAACAACAAAAATACATTTACATGTTTTTTTTGTTTTTTTTAAATATCAGCTGTCTGTCGTCCTTCCAGGGGAGCTCCGGTACAACGGCCAGCACTCCGACACAACCTCCGGCTGCGGGATGCGTGGGAGGCGGAGCCAGCTCAGGGTCAGGGCAGGCCGACCTGGACCTGTTCAACGACAACAGTTGCGCCACTAAAGCTGAGGACGGAACCAAGAAGCCGTTGTCCAAGGACTCGATTCTGTCGCTGTATGGAACAAACAATATGTCCCAGCAAGTCCCTCCTGGTGAGAACCAACAGACCAAAATAAACATGTTGTTTTTTTAGGGCTGAAATTACTCCAACAATGGTAGTCATGACCTATGGGGACATGCATTGGTGATGGCTTATAATACACACCTATGAAAATCATGGTTAAATTGGTAATTCAGTTTCAGCTCTTATATCTGATGAATACAGGTCAGATGGATGTTTATTTGCTCGGCAAGAACTAAGGAGGCAAAAAATCAACTTGTGACGAATTGTTAATTAATGTTTCATTAGATTAACAATAGTTCCAATCAATTAACTAATAACATACACTTAGACCTTCTTTCAGTGTTGTAGTTACATCTTCATCCAGAAGAGGGCGCCACCGGTCATCCTCAAGCAAAAAAGGGATGAGAAACCGTCCAATCAGAGTCTGTTGTAGAATGCAAATTGGACTTTGTGCCTTTCTGTTTTCAACTTTAAAGGACAAAATCCTTCAGTCTCACCTCAATAGTGCATGATGAAGCAGCCTTAACTTCTTAACCACAAACAGATGAGGTACAAAGTCGAGGATGTGGTTTTAGGAAAATGGGCGCTTACTAATTAATCATTAGGCAATCATAAGATCAGTCAAATTTATATAATGAATGAAAGTCTGAAGTTTTTTTCACCGTTAAACTTCCTCAACCGTCTTGTTCTCTTTTTTTCCCCCCCTGTCAGCCGGGATGTTTATGGGCCCCTCTCAGATGCAGTTTCCTGTGCAGGCAACCCCGGGTTACCAGGGCTTTCCTGGCATGGGGGCAGCTGTGCCGCCCACCACCGTTATGGGGGCAATGATGGCCCAGAGCGGGGCGGCCATGATGGGGCCCAATCCCGCCATGATGGTGGGCATGACGATGCCGAACGGCTTCATGGGAAACGCGCCCGCCACTGGAATGATGGGAATGGCCCCCAGGATGATGGGACCTCAGGGTGCGGCGATGCCTGCAGGCATGATGCCCGCTCAGGGGATGTATGCCATTCAGCCGGGACAGCAGGCTCAGTGGAACATGGGTCAGGTACAGTGACCGCTAAAATCCTGGAGTCCGTTAAATTTCACTTTTTTGTGTGTCTTTTTTTATTGAGAAAACATCTGTGTTTACAAAGAGAACCAAAGGAATAGAGCACAGTATATGAGAAAAGTATACCAGAGGTGAAGGTCTTTACAGTAAATATACAAGTACAAAAAACTAGAAGATATTAGAGACATCACAAATTAGAAACATTTGGTTTAAATGGTGGACAAATGTAGCTCAATTTCCTTAACCAGGGCTGTAAAAAACAGTGAAGTTGATGAAAATTAACATTTGGGAATATGATATTTAATGTAGATAAAAGACACTTCTCATCTTCCAGCATTAGTATTAGTTAAAAATTAAAGGTAATCATGCTCATACCTTGGGGAAAATTACATACCAATATTACAAATTAGCTAATGCCCACACTGCCACTCAGTGGCCACTAGGTGGCAGCACTTCTACAACTGTAGAATTAGTACTATTTCTGTAATTTTATTATTATTTAGGCAAACTGCTGCATATAGAAACGCACAAAAGAAATGTAAAGAAAGCTTTTCATCACAACGTAGAGATGATGAGCTTATATTCTGGTTAAAAAAGGAACTCTGAAAGTTGGAAAACGATAAAATATAGACACGCTCTTGGCAACCTAGTAAATGATGTGTGAAAAAACATTTCTTGAATTATTACCTAGCCTGTTTGCTTTTGTTTTTCTCTTGTTGTTGTTTTTTTTTGTTTTTTTGAAAGACTACTCTAACATATATTTGCAGAACATTTGGTTCTGAAGTAGTCAGCTACTTCTTCATAGGCTCTATCAAACCTAACCTTTCTGAATATCCAGAGGTTTTAATAGTTGGTTAAGAATTTGTGTACTTAAGGAAATTGTAGTTTTTTAGACCAGGCTTAAATTTTAAGTGAACAAAATTACATTCAATTTGCTTAATCTGTATGGGGAAACAAATTATTACAATATGTTTTAGACTTAATGTGGGTATTAAATTTAAATCATTTTGGTGCGAGATCCTGCTCACAACAGCATAGTGATGGTGAGCAATTAAATGTTCTTTAATTTCTTATATTAGAAATTAAACCTTCCATCTTAAAGAATATGTATTCTGAACAAAATAAACATTTTATGTGCAAAAAGGAAAAAAAAAAAATCTGTCAGGCTGTGCCAGAAAACTGAAGACATTCAGATGTTGGGCAGAATAATAAGCCTCAAATATGCAGCACAGATATTTCTGCACATTCTAGCACAAAGGCAAAATGTCAGACATCCCTCTCTCAGTTTAACCAATGATTTTCACCAGCGGTTATTTTAATCATGTGAATTTTACCCTGTAAATAAAAAACTCAAAGCTGAACTGGGATGAACTCATTTGAAAGTTCTTCACACATCTTGAACGGGGGTTACAGTAAACTTGCCCATGTCTGTATCAAACATGTGGCTGGGTCTGGACCCAGCTGGACCGGTGCCGGTTCCGTCTGATGTCCCTCCTGACCGCTCTCTGTCTCTTCCCCAGGTGAACCAGCAGATGTCAGGGATGACTCTGAACGGCGCCGGGGGTCAGATGGCCTTCGGTCAGCCTCCTTCAGCCATGGGCGGTTGGGCCGCCGCCGCCGGATCCGGTCAGACTCTGAGCACGCAGTTATGGAAGTGAGCCTTGGAGTGGGTCAGGGGGGATCGGGCGGAGTAGGAGTCAAGGTCCCAGAACCCGCAAATGATCATTTGCGCTTTTCTGGTCCTCGCTATGAACTGATGCCCCTTTCCATCACGGACCAGCCTTCAGAACACGACAATTGTATCGCTTTCTTTTTCGTTTCCCTCTTTCTCCCTTTCTGTCTCTCTTTCTCTCTATTGTGTGAGTGAATTGGGAGAAATACAGGATTACATGATTGGCAGTTTCTGCCTCCTAACTTTTTATTTTCCTTTTTTGGAAAAAAAAGACAACCACAAAATATAAGAAAACAGTCCCAACATTGACATATCAGTAAAGCTGCAGGACCAGTTACACAAGCTTTTATTGTATCTGTATCAATATCAGATTATAGAACATTTAAATAATTAGTATTTAAAGGGAGGAGATGACTATCAAGTCAGTCAGTGCGGCTCCCAGATGTACAGCGCTGTATAACCTTCTTTTAAAGTACCTGTGGTTCCCCTATAAAAATTAAACTGGCAAAACTGATTGCACTTGTGTGTCTTCTGTGACTAAAGGTTTGAGCTAAATCATTAAGAAAAATTTTTTTTAATGATTTAAAATGAGTCACTTTTAGAAGTGACTCATTTTATTGTAACATGAAACCTTGGTTTACCCTTTGCAGCTATAATATCTTTAATCCTTCTGAAAAGGCCTGGGAGAGCGTTTAGGAAAGTTTTTGATTGTTCCACAAATGTATTTGCAAGGTCAGACACTGATGTTGGACGAGGAAAACTTGCTTTCTGGGTCTGCTCTGATTAATGCCAAAGGGGATACATTGGCAGCATTGCGCATAAATGCATTCAAATGTTCATGAGGGTAGACTCGCATATTTTATATCAAGCTGACACAGTGGCCCCATGCCACACACACTTACTGACTGCTAAGTGTGTGTGGGCCTGGTGATCATTTGCATGTAGTTTTAGTGTTGAAGCTGTGAATTTAGTTTGTAGTTTAGGTGGTGAACTTTGAACATAAATTAATTGAACTGCACTTCAAACACAGATCAAACACTCATTCATGCCTTTATAAACTTTGCTTTGTTTGCTGGTAAACACTGGCTGAGTCCCCTGGCTGTTCCAACAAAGCATGGAGCAGGAAATTGTCTGAAAATGTTATTCTTGGTTGACTTTAACATTTGTTTGATCGGATGCAGAATTTCTAGTTATCCAAAGACTGAAAACTGAGCTTCTGAGGAGCAAAGATTAGTTCATATGTTGCTCTATTTGGGGGGGAGGGGTAAAGTGATGCTTTGCTGGAGAAAAAAAAGACAAATCATTCAACTTGTGTTTTTTGTTTTTTTTTTTCCTCCACTTTTCAGGGTGCTTCTGTTCAGCACTAGAATGTTGAAAGTAGGCTGTAGCTTGGTCTGATGCATCACTTTTTGTCTTTCTTCATTTGAATTAATGGGACACTTGGTTGCTCAATATGGTACAGTGTTTTCACATCATGCACAATTGGAAGAAGCCAGGATGTTTTCATGTTTAAACACTGTTATGGTTGCAAAGCCAAATATACCCCAGCATAGAAACAGTATCCACTAGAGAGAGGGATCTTTTCCATGAAACAATGTATGCTGCACCGATACAAAGATGGTTCAAGGAGACCAACAATGACTGACGCGTTGGCAAGCCCTGTAACTTCCCAGGTCAATCCACCATCTGTGGGAAGTAACAGAGAAGTTCCTTTCCATCCCTTATATAACATACACATGAAAAGTATCTGGTACTGACTGTTTTTAACAAACTGTAACTGACGAATTTAGTAAGTAGCGGGATTTTTCAGATAATGGTTGGCTTGTGTAAAACTGATTTATTGTATCTTTTGGGGAGTCAAAAGAAAAGGTCAGTGTTCTCTAGAACATTTCTTGTCTCTGGAATGAGGAGCTTCAGGACCTGATGGTGTGTGTTTGAGGGAAAAGGTCAGTGGGAAGAAAGCACATGACATGTTTATCCAGGAAATGCTTCAACCAAGATGTTTTTCCCTGTCAGAGATGTTGAACCCCTGGCAGTACGTGCTAATGACTGTGATGTCAAGCACTTGCAGCTGCGCGATGATTTAAATTCACGGAAAAATCCTTTAGTGCATGTATGGAAATAGTTCAGATTATCATTCTCAATCGTAAAATTACAGCTACAGTAACTTTTACAAAAAAATGTTTTTCCATATTTGTCAAAGCGATGTAATGGAGTATAATGAGTTATACTTTCAGTTTGGGTCTCTCAGTATAATCGAAGACAAATAATCAAACTCTTTCGCCTTCTTTATCTGAATAAATGCACCGCTCTGTCAGAAACAACCAATAAGAGTCAGGGAGAGGGTCTTGGCACAATCAATCAGGAGAATGTGAGCAGCTGATACACAGGGGTGATTACCCCTGTGTATCAGCTGCTCACATTCTCCCGGTTGCTCTGTGCTACGCTACAACTTCTCCCCTACCATGAAGGCTCAGGCTAGTTATGGTCACCAATGATGACGGATAGATGGTTCTCCTAGAACGGTACGCTTTTTCTCCGTCATATTAAGCAGCATGTACATGAGGTTGATTGACAACACTAAGACTCTACTCCTGTCCTTGATTGGTTGCTTTTCACTGGGAGGAAGGAGATTTTTTTTTCACCGATAATCTAATCAAACAAACCCCCTCATATAAACTGGAACATTTGTGTATTAAATTGAACAATAATTTCTCCTCATTGACAAAACATTCTTGCTCAAATGAATACTTTTCAGTTTTACTGTTAGCAGTGATTTAATGAGCTTAGAATAAAGTGAAATGATTTCTAAGCGGGTTCAAAATGACGGACAGTTCAGCTACTGGCCTCTAGGTGGCAGCGTTGTGATGTCGGAAACATTTCAGCTGAGCTTGTTCTGGATGTAGGTCCAGACTGCAACTCCACACAGCTCAATAATCAGTACAAATAATAATCATACACACTGAATGCGTAGCGTTGTGTTTTGGGAACTTCCTGTTGCACATCATCCAATTAAAATCCTTGATTGTGGTCACCTTACATTGGTTTCTTGGTGATTTAGCAAGACTTGCAGTACCAAAACAGTCGCATCAGGTTTGTATTATAGACTTTTATATATATATATATATATATATATATATATATATATATATATATATATATATATATATATATATATATATATATATATATATATATATATATATAAGTGACAGATTAATCAAGTAAAAGCTTTAAAAAAAATGCCCAGAAACTGTGTTGGCTATGCATGCTGCTCTTAGCAGGTCCACAGCACAGTTTCTAACAAGGGAAAAGATGTCATCGGAAGCAACACCTGCCTCTTTGAGGGTTTGAATGCAATTCAAATATGTCTCCAGTCCTGCAAATGTGGATTTATATTTTTTGCCAGAGTCAGCCTCTGCTCTGCGTCTCCAAATATCAGCTGGAGGCGCTGTTATTGCCGTGGTGGGAGAGAATTTCTCTGTTAGGTGGTGAGGTAAAACATCCAAGACGTCAGCACCCTGTTTATTCTGTTCTCCTCATACAAAAACTACGGAAACGTACTTGGAGAACATGAAACTTGTTTTATGTAACTGCCTCAGTGAGTGCCATTATGCCAACATTTAGACTAAAATTTGGAAAAATACAGTCATACCACGTGTTTACAGTCAGTGGCATTTCTGTGAGGGAAAGTTTGCCTCACCGGGCCTCACAGAGGATCTGATTCTATACTTATACAGAGTAGTGGATACCACTCCAGGTTTTTTGTGACTTGGGAGATGCACTTCAAAAAATAGTGTTTTATTTAAAAAAAAAGAAAGCAGTTTGTACTGTGTCCAGGTAAACATCAGCTCAGGTAATTGGTGCAGTTTTAGTGTTACTCTGCTGCACTATAATTTGCATTGTGTAAAGCTGCTGTCTCAGACTTTCAGCAGCATTAGGTGTTTACTGCAGTTAAGTGTAGTCTTGTGAAGGGCGTTTCTTTAAACCAGCTCTACCGGTTAACTTCCTCTCTCTCTCTGTCTCCTCTCTCTGTGATGCCAACAACAACGACTGATAATAAAGAAAACTGACTGTGGAAGACAATGCGCTGAATGAGAAGTGTATTTTTACAGTTTGAATACACTGCTGGGAGGATCAGCGGGCATGAAAATGTATGAAAGGCCATAACTGTTTTATGCTTGGCATCGGCTGAAAAGCCCTGATTGTGGGTTTGCTCCAGTCTCTACCTCTCATTTGTTCCTACTCTTTGCTGCAGCAGGGAGTTTCGCATCGAGGTCCGATGCCATACAGTGCCGGACACCTTTTAGCAAAGAGGCTAGGCATTCCTCCCAGCATGTGAGTTAATCTAACACTTCTCCAGAATAGAAACCCCCTCCCCAACTCCAATCGGAGGGAAAGCTGCTGCTTCTTTTTCCAGCTGTTTAATCTCCTTCTTGACCCAGTGACATCAACATTCCTGGGGATGAGCGTGCTGTCAGCCTCCTGCTTAACTCTTGCAGACATGACTAACTTAAGCAAACATTTCACTGATATGACAGGTTAATGCGACCCGGTTATAAGGGAATATTTTAAAGAAAGCTATTTTCTTCTGTCTTACGGTACTTTAAAGTTAATAACATTCATGTAAGTGACTGACTAATGTAGTGGGTATGAAATGTTTTTTTTAAGTCATATGCAGAAATATATACAAGATTCAGTTAAAGCTCACCTCATGTTCGTGGTTCAGCGTTTTGTCCTGCTGGAGAGTCAGACCTTTGCTAAGCAGAGCAGCAAGGAAGACTGTAATTTGCCTTAAGTTATGCATTATTATGGAGTCTATTTAATCATATTTAGGCTTTTGCATTATGTTGTAGTCACAAAAGTACAAATCCTTTCAATTAACTAAACCACTGTAGATGTCTATCAATTCCCTTTGTTTCTATTTGGAAGTAGCTCAGTTGTTGCCAGCGCTACTTTGATTTAGCATCAGTTAGCTGATGGATTCTGTTAAACCAGAGTTAATTGTGCTGACAGTGGACAAAAGTATAATGTCTGGGGGCTGTAGCTCCAACAACAGTGGTGATTTCTGCATGAATGTTTGTCTCTCTTAGTGAAATCCCTGACAATTCACAAAATTAGGTTTAAAAAAAATTAAAAGAGAGTAGAAAAAGATCAGGAGAGATTTTGAGTCTCAATAATTTCAACTCATTGTCTCCATTTAAGATCGAATTCATGAAAAAAGGGGGGGAAACAACATAGGGAATGAACATTTTGGTGTGATTTTCCAAACAGAAAGAAGAGGCCTAGCAACAACCACCTCCACTTTGTGACATCATGCAGCCTGGGACGATGAGTCACATCACTCATATCAACAACAAACCCTATCATCTACATCAATGCTCATGGTGGAAGCATAACTTAGCAATTGTCCTCAGATACTGATGGTTCTGCTCTGACGTTTGTCAAATTAAGTTTTGTGAGGGTTTGTTTTCCTTCCTGTGCCTTTTCAGATATGGTTTTCTTTTTATTCTTGGAGAACTGATTCATGACAACCTGAAAGGGCCACACATAATATTACATTTTTCAACAGTAAACAGACATTGCATAGGAACTGTGGCTGAACTTTGGTTATGTGTCAAATATTTGGCATCAAACAGATTCTCTTCCACCCTCATGACTGCATCTCGTGGCCCCGGGCCACAAGATGCAGGAAGCTTCTCGGGGAGAAGATAGAGCCGTGAGTGTTGGAGACAGGCCGGTGCTTTTTGTTACCCTGCCTAAAGGGGCCGAGTCCAACCAGCTTCTTTGGCTTGTAGGAGGTTAATGTAAATGTGACCCCGAGTCAGGGCTCAGGAATAGTTAGCTACGCAAAGGCATGAGGTGATTTAAGTGCAATATTAAGGTAATTTTGATTTGTTACACTTAGGGAAGAAAACATTTTACTATTTTATTATCTCATGTCACACCTCAATTTAATCCAAAGAAAAGACAGTGGCATCTGAAACCGATAAAACAAACAAAAAATGAAATAAAAATAATTTGCATGCTACCAGTGATTATTTTCCAAAATACAATAATAAGGATTACTCCAGCCTGGGATCCTAATTGCAAATTAAACAAAAATATTGCCCGTCTATTGAACTTCACTCTGAAACGACCCTCATCTGGCTCCGTTTAAAGAGACTTACAGTATATTCTTTCTCTACTGCTTACGACACAACTTGAGAATGTTCAAGTTATGTCCCTGCAGCTCTGAGTACGACTTTAAAAGGGCAATAAAAGCATTAGTAATTGCTCCAAGTGGTTTTGTAGATCATTTTAGTGGCTTTTCAAAGATAAACCTTTGCACTCCTCTCATCTGCATCTTCAAGATTTTCTATTTAAGGCAACTATCTGAGTGTTACAACATCAAATGACAGTACAGATTAAAAAAATAAAAAATGTTGCAGCTCATAACTATTCAGTGCATTCATAACAACATTGTTGCCAAGTGTGAAACTGAGATTTGGCTTCCCTTGGTGAAACTGAATGTCCTAAAAGGCAGCAGAAACTACGTCGTTTGCATACCAGGCATATCTACCAGCAGATGTCAAAATAGTTACTCACTACAATAGTCGATTGCGATGTTTATGCCTCTCAAACTGCGTCACGTTTCATCGCGACGCAAGCACAGACGTTAAATGTGTTTAATCGGGACAGACCAACACAAAGCAGCGCACGGTGGATAAGTGGGAGGGAAATTGAAGCTGTCAGAAAAGGCTGTTAGAGAAAATTCATGAACAAACAGAATCTTGGAGACCAAGGAACACAGCAGACGGGACAAGGAGGAAGACGTGGAACCGTCTAAACCATCATCTGAAAATGTAGCGCATGGCACAAGTGCAGCCACACCAAAACACGACCGTCCACCGAAACAGGGAAGAGAAGAAAATGAATAAGAGAAGTCAAGAGGCCCGTGATTAATCTGGTAGAGTTGCAGAGATTATGTGTATGGGAAAATATGTTGACTGAACTATACTGAACAAAAACATAAACGCCCCATGTTGCCAGGCGGAGTTAACAACTGTGAATAAACATTTGCTGACGTTTTATTGTGCAAAAGTAATATTTCTCTTGATTTGTGTATAATTTTTAATCCAACTTGCGGTCAGTGAGCTTTACTCAGTGAGTAGTTTTTCTACTCAGTGCATGGTGGTGCATGTCCAGTCAGGGATCAGAAAAAATGAGCAACAGCTGGACAATCCTTGGACTGGGGAGAATAAAAGGCCACCGCAAAATGTCAAATTCTGCCACAAGGCATCACATACTGGCATAGAACACCACTGCACTTCATTGAAGGGAACCTTAATGCACAAAGATATCGGGACGAGATTCTCACCCCAATTGTTGTGCCGTTTGTGCATCAGCATGACGTCACCTTTCAACATGACAGTGCATGACCTCATGTTGCCCGCATCTGTATGTAGTTCCTTCAAATTGAGGACATTGACGTCCTGGTCTGGCCCGCACATTCACCACACATGTCCCCAATAGAGCGTCTTTGGGATGTTCTGGATAGGAGTGTCCAGAACAGTGTTCCAGTTCCCGGCAATGTGGGTCAGCTCCGTGTGGCACTCCAGGAGGAATGGAATAACCTTCCACCGGCCACCATAGACAATCTGATCAACTCTGCATTGTGTGGGGCTGCTGTGGTGGCGCAGGGGTTAGCACCCCCCACGTTTTGAGGCCTCAGTCCTCGACGTGGATGTTGTGGGTTCGACTCCTGGTCCTGGGGAACGCCCTCTCCTCGCCCTCTTTCCTGTCTGTTTACTGTCAAAAATATGAGAAAAAAAAAAAGATTAAAAAAAAAAAAACATTGCGCTGCGTTGCTCTGAGAGATGCAAGATATTGAAAAACCAATTCTTCAACCTGATCCCAATCATGGTCAAAGGCCCGTCAATCCGCCATAATGGCCATATCAATGGCGATCAGTAACTACTGAAAATACATTTTGAGTTTCTCTATATGTTGCTTAACTCAATTGTTCATAAAACTCTTATATTTGACTTGGGACATTTATATTTAATGCATTCCTTACTATTTGCAAGTTTTACATGAATATGGAATCAAAATCAGCTGGAGAGGAGAGGTGGGAAAAACTGAGAACGGCACAAAATACAACAAACAGGATTTTTTTTAGCTGGGAGTAGAGCATCACAAAGTTGGATATAAAATGAATTTATTTCAAGGATTTAAATAATCTTTCTTTGCTCCTCACTCTGCAATGATCAACATTGAAGCCTGAGATGTGCAGAAACTGTTGGTTGGAGATATTATTGGTTACTGTCACTTTCTATAAAGGCGAAATACTTTATCATTTCACCTCTATCACAAGTCAATGTCTGTTTCTGTGGTTACCTGTTAAGCACTTTGAAGTACCCTGTAAATGAATTATGTTGGACAAACAAACTTGCCAAGCCTCGCCCAGCCTCAGTAATCATTATTTTATTACATATTTAGAGATTGTGGGAAGAAATGGGAAGAAATGCAAGACGAGTGAAGCTTGACTGACCCACCTTGTTCTGGTTTGCTAAAGCTCTGCCTCGTCATCGAGCCACACAGTAACCCGCCCTGACTTGTTACATGACTGAGTCGATCGCTGGTCAATGAAGATAACCAAATTCTTCAGGACATGACCCGGGCTTGAACGAGACATATGAAATGTTCGCCATTACAAACCAGAAGGATGGACTTTTTCAGACTTTCACCAGATCAGATAGATCACTAAGGATCTATCAACGTGACAATGCACGACCTCATGGCGTAATGCAGAAGTGGGTGTGCTCTGCGTTACGCCACCACTCCGAGTCCTTGGATTAGACCACACCTGGCCTCCTGTAAACACCTGGCACTCAAAGCTGCCTTTGTTCCTGACATCTTGGGTGTTTCAGTTTCCTACTTTCCCTTGATGACAAGTGAAAACTTGCAACATAAATGTTATGCCAACAGCATTATTGTATTATCTGGTGTAGAAATGACAATTACATCAAATACAAACCCATTTGAGTATTTGAATGCCTCTGAACTCCAATCACAGCTTCCTTGAGCTTGCTTTGACTAAATCAGATCACTTGAAGTAAGCTGATTTCAAAAAGTATGCTGAACTGATCGCAACAAAAAGCTGAACAGCAGAAAGCTGGTTATTTGAACCATGGCTTAAGCACCTAAACCAGTGAACGCTTTCCATAAGCAATAGATTGAAATGTGGGGCCAAACATTATTCACACAAAGAAAATAAAGAGCAGAGAACGAAAGGAATACAGTTAAAGAAATAGAGTGTAGGAGATGTTTGTGTGACAATATTCTAAGTAGTTACCATGTTCTTTTTTCAGTACTTTTTATTATTATTATTTCTCTATATATATTAGTAGAAATAATCCCACACCACTTCATGGTTAACCAGCGTTGTCCAGTAACTCATTGCATAGTGAAACTCATATTTTTGAGTGTTTTAAATAAATATCTTGACGACATTAATGAATGATTCACTAAAGGCCTACAGGAGCAAAATGTGTATATTTCACTCCCAGGTGGTTCTCTGTGTCAGCAGTATTCACACTGTGAACAGTTTTTACCGTCTTTTATGAACCTGTACTGGTAAAGTAAGGCCATGTCTGTCCTTACTCTGAACCTGACTCATGTCTTTGACTTTGTTTTGTATAAAAATATTATAACTGTAAACTCCAGCCCCAACCTTAAAAAAGAACAAATAAAACAGAGTTTATTTTGCACTCGTAGTGTCAGGAGGAGCTGCTACGACGCTGAGTTTTGCCTTTCCGATTATGTGATTAAAGATTTTGTCATTTAATATGATTAAATGGAGTCTGGGTTTTATTTGGCATGAATGTTTCGCTGTTTTAGACTCTTTTGACCTCAAGAATGCTAAAGGAGCCCCTTTTATTTTATTTTTTCCTGCAGTTAAGAAATTATTTAAAATATGCGGGAAATTAGTGCTTCTGATCCCTTTTCTAAGCCAACTTCAACTTTCAATATTTCTGTTCAACAAGGGATGTTTCTATTGTATTGTATTAAGAGAGGGTTAAAAGTGATGGCCGATTCAGAAAATGACTAGAAGGAAGGATTTCCAGATGTGTTTTGCTTTTTGACAATAAAAGCTTGAGAATTTATCAATGAGAGCAACTGCTTTGGGAATTCAGCCTTCATAAAACACAGTTTTTGTGAGTAAAGACTCAAGGTGGACATAAAATGGATGTTTGGCAATTTGATTGTGGTTCCACCAATCTTCACCCACTTGGCAATCCTCGCACCATAAGTTCCAGGCAAAGAATAGAACCCACCTAAAGACTTCAACCCCGTTGCCCAACAGGTCAAATCACCAATTTAAAGTTTGCTTGCAGATGCAAAAAGCCCCACGCCAGACCGCAACACTAGACAACCCCTCCACCAGTGACCCACCCAAGCAGAGCCACAAGATGGCGCCCAACAGAACGTGTTACTGGTTTTTGGGGATGTAGTGTTACAGTGTAAGAAGGTCACAGTCACAGAGTTACAGGTCAAGAGGGCGCTGTGACTGTTTGAATGTTGATAATACAACTGAGAGGATTTAGCGTTAAACTGATGTAAAAAGGAAACGCGGCATATTTCACCTTTACCCTGGATTTACCTACAAAACCAGAAAGATAAGTTAAAGTACTTTGCATTTAGTGTGAAAGAGGCGCTGATGTGCTCCAAACGCGACGACATGAAAAACTGCAGTGAGCTCAGATCTTCTGCTAGAGTTCATTATTACTCCATCAGTTGAGAATTTCGAATCCCTCAAAGGATTTCTCTGTAATTTCAGGTCAGGCTTTCACAAGGGGAAACAGTCCATCAGCCTCGGACGAGGCTGTCCGCCCAGAGCGGCTCACTGGTGTTTTGGCATCAATCTAAGTTAATAAGAGGTGTTATCAATGCAAGTCAGAATCCTGCATTGATAACACCTGTTTCCACAATGACGCTCTTGTTCAGTTCGTCACTGTTTGCATTGTTTCATCCTGCGGGTTTCTGACCTCAGCTGTGTGTGTGTTCTTGTTTCCAGGTGACAGGAGTTACACTCGATGTTACTGTGCTGAGAAGCTGCCCGGGCAAAGATTAGTCAACCATTTGGGTGTGTCTGTCTTAAAGAAAACACTCCGGGCAAACTGTGTGGTCATTTTTTTCATTTCATTTTAGCCATTTACAGTGTCTTGCAAAAGTTCTCAACTCCTTAAAGATTTCCACAGGTTAACACATTACGACTTACAGATGTAATCTAATTTTAAGGGGTTTTACAGACTGGCATATAAAGTTTTATGTAGTTTATATAGTTCAAATGTATCAAATTATCTGAGGAAAACATTGAGAACAAAGTTAAGAAGCAGTTTACAAAGAAGTTTCCCAAATCAACCTAACCCACATAAAAATCTAATTATAAGCCCGTCATCCCTTGTCCACCAAGACTGCCATTGAGTTTTTGATTACTGGCCATCAATCCGCATTACTGTGGAGAAATTTTGACTTGCTCTTCTTTGTAGGATTGTAAAGTGGACGTGTTAGAGCCTTTATTGTGTCTAGCAGAGTTGATGGGTCCATTAAGTCCTCTGGACCCCGAAGCAGCAAAACTGGACCAGACCATCACACCACCGCCATGTTTGACTGTGATCTTGATGTTTCTCTTTCTGAAATGCTGCATTAGTTTTACTCAGCAGAATGACACACGTTCTAAAAATCTCCACCTTTTTCAATCCACAAAATACTGATCCAAAAGTGTGAAAGAGGATCATCAAGATGTGTTTTTTCGGCAAATACGACACAAGATTTTGTTCTGTTTTTGTTCAACAGTGGCTTTAGCTTTACAGCTCTTCCATGAAGGCCGGTCTTTTTCTTTTTGTTAAAACATGAACTCCGACCTCAACTGCAGCATGTAAGGCCTGCAGTGCTTCAGATCTGACCCTCTGGATGAGTCATGGATGCATTCTTGGACTGAGATTCATCACTTCTCCATGTTTTCGCCCTTTGTGGATAATGGGCTCTATCTGTGGTTCGCTGGGGTCCCAAATCATAAGAAATGGCCTAATCGACCTTTTTCATAGAGACAGACGTCAATGATTTTGTTTCTTATCTGCTCTTCGGATTGATGCATGATAAACTGCTTCTTTAGATCTTTTACAATCCTCCACATTATCAGAAAGGTTTTAATTAATGGACAAATAAATGCCACAGTTCATGATTGCATGATTTTGGTAAGGTATTCCCCAGATTTTCAGTAAATGCAATTAATGACACGGTGGCTTTACAAAACTTTAACTTTGTGTCTGTCTATCACATAAAAATCCAAGACCACACTTTGAAAAATCTTGTTCTAATTTGATTAAATATGATATAGTTTGGAGAGAGTGAATATTTATAAAAGCCCTCCAACTTTTTACTGATATTTGAAGCAGCTGAGTGGCCTTTCCTCCAGATCCTAATTCTTTCCAGACTCCAACTCTTGACTATTGTTCACCCTTTTCCTGACAGCAGCCTGATTACGTAAGACAGATTTCCTCAAAAAAAAAAAAAAACCCACATCCCACCTCCCCAAAAAGCGCAGCTGCTGCCATGGTGACTGCATAAACACAAAACTATGTCATGGAAAAACAATGTCAAAGTGAAGTCAAAGAAAATAGAGCGACTCTTATCTCAGCCAGCAGATTTTATTTGGCAAACAAGTTTTACATGAACACACACCTTCACACACACAGTACTGTACATTGAATCTTCTTCTTCTTCACCAAGGTTTTCTTTTGGGGAATCTTTCATGCAGTTTTTTTCATCTCATTGTAACAGCTTTTACTAAACAGATAGTGTGTGTGTGTATGTGTGTGAGTCTGAGAACAGCTTGTCCTGCCGGTCGGGGCATCTCACGCTCGGTTGTAGTTGTGGACACTGAGCCTCCTGCGACAAAGAAACAGAGAGGTGCCAACTGGTCTGAAATGATGACAAGAAGAGAGAGAAGTTTAAGAAAACATCCGATGAGGACACATTACATGCTTCTTTAATTGTTGCAAAAAGATTGTAAGAAATGTCAATGCACCTTGGGTTTACTTGGACTCTTCCGAATCCAGCAGTCTCCTGTAGGTGGCGATCTCCTGCTCCAGCCTGGACTTGATGTCCAGCAGCATCTTGTAGTCCTGGCCCTGCTGTTCGATGCTTGCGCGCACGTTGCAGAGCTCTGCCTCCAGCATGTTGATGGTGTTCTGGAAGCCGCAGAGCATGGAGCTGTAGCGGGCCTCTGTTTCTCCTAGCGTATTTTCCAGTGCCGCTTTCTGTCACAGGACAGAAGAAAGAAAGAAAAACAAACAGAAAGGTATTCGTTATTGTTTCTTCTTGCGATGAAGTCTTTAAGTCTTTTCATTGGGGCTGTTTTGCGTTATCTTCTGCTGCAGCCACACCCTGGATGCAGCAGGCTCCTACACAAAGGCATGGCTGTTTGCTTTGTAGCTCCTCTGTCTTTATGAGAGGATAAAGACAGAATCCCATTTAAACCCAGCTGCTGGGTTTAAATGGGATTCTGCATGGATTTATGTGTTTGCAGCAGGGAGGTTTGTTTCAGGGAGTGGCGAGAGACTAGCACCATCTGGGAACAGAAAACCCACAGGATTTCAACTTTTTCAGCATTCCTTCGGCTTTCCTCAAACTTTCTCTTTTTTTCAACAACTTTCAAAAATTTAACAGATGTCTGTGAAACGTCTTGCTGCGAAGGAACTCCTCCCTTCCCCACTGTGAACTTCATTCCTCCAGGAAAGCCTCCGCTCTCACTTATCCTCTCTTCAGTACCTTCTGTCTCTTCCCTCATTTTGACCCGACCAGGCTTGGATCTGGGAATGTTTGCTGAGATAAGGCAGTGGTTTGGGGGTTTTGGGGGTTGGTTTTTGCTCACCATGCTGAGTTGGGACTGCAGCTCAATCTCCAGACCCTGGAGTGTGCGCCGCAAGTCACTGATCTCTGTCTTGGACGTCTGGATGGTTTCTGTGCTTATGGCCACCTCCTTGTTCAGGGCTGCCGACTGGATAAAAAAAACACACATTCTTAAGTCTCTATGATTGTGAAGTTTAAATACAGACTGCGGAGGAAACGAGCCTCCAAACATTTACATGAACTTGTCTGTTTGTGGGAACTTCTCCTCACCTTCTCATTAAACCAGGCCTCCTGGTCGCGACGGTGTTTCTCTGTGATGGCTTCATACTGGGCGCGGATCTCCTCCATGACTTTGCTCAGGTCTTGCTGAGGTGCGGCGTCCACCTCAACGTTGACTGTGCCGGTGAGCTGAGAGCGCATTGCTGCGAGTTCCTGCAAGAGTTAGGGGACGGCACGGATTAGATCTGTTCTGCTTCCCCGTGGAGGGCTGTGGAAGAGATGTTCGGTGTTAGCCACCTCTGCGTGGTTCTTCTTCAGGTAGGCGAGCTCATCCTGCAGGCCTTCGATCTGCATCTCCAGGTCGGCCTTGGTCAGGGTGGTCTGGTCCAGCAGGCGGCGGAGGTTGGCGATGTCAGCCTCGACGGACTGGCGCATCATCAACTCGTGTTCGAATCTAATCAGGTCATGGAAATCCAGATCATCAACATGGAGCAACTGGTACCAGTAAAGAGCGCCTGTTTGACCTCATTTGAAAGTTTTGTCTTACTTGGTTTTGAAGTCATCTGCTGCCAGTTTGGAGTTATCAATCTGAAGCAGGATGTTGGCATTTTCAATGGTGGCACCGTTGATCTGGAGAGAAAGCAACAGATGAAGTCTTAGGATTCTTTGAGCTGTTATTTAAGTCACATGGCTTAGATTGGTTTTGATTTTGATCTACAGGTGAAACTGCAGCTGAAAAAATATATTTCATGAGACACAAAAGGGCTTTTCTTTAAATATATTTTTCTTATGTACGGCAAGAACTTTTGAAGACCCAGAAAATGTAAAACATGTCTTTAAGATTCCTAAAACTTCTGCAGGACATCAGGTTCTGCATCCTATCACAGCTCCACCTCATAATCATTAACAACCATGCAAATATTTGACTTGCAAAGGCCACAACACTCCATACCTTGTCTTTCAGACCGTTGATGATGGTCCAGTATTGGCTGTAGTCCCTCTCTGCTGCTGGGCCCTTCTTCTCATAGTACTCTCTGATCTGCAGCTCCAGCTTGGCGTTGGCCTTCTCCAGGGAGCGCACCTTCTCCAGGTAGTTGGCCAGACGGTCGTTCAGGTTCTGCATGGTGGCCTTCTCGTTCAGGCTGATGGAGCTCTGGTCCAGGGCGTTGGACAGGTCAAAACACCCTCCCATGCCGCCGAACCCACTGGAGACCTTCCGGGAGGTGGAGGAGGAGATGCGGTTGCCACCCCTGAAGCTGAGGCCGGACACGCTGTGGGCCTTGTGGGGGGCAGCGCTGGACGTGTAGCTGCGGGTCTGTTTGGTGACGACCGAGGGGCCGCTGCCGTAGCTCTGCTGGTAAAACATGATGGCTGGCTGTCTGTTGGTCAGGAGACGACACGAGGAGAGAGGACCGTTAGGCAGTTGTAGACTGAGCGGCTCTGTGGAGTTTGATAGCGGGAGGCAGGCTGTTGATATAGTGCAGGCTGGAGGCGGGACCGGACTGGAGCAGAGAGGTGGGGAGGGAGTTTAGTGAGGGAGGTTTCCTCACTACTTTATCCCTGGGCTTGGCAGAACCACCATTTGTTTTCTTTTAAAGGCCAGGGTTTGGTTTCTTTCCACTCCTGTGAGGAAACCATTGCGGAATGTGTGAGAGGGTTCTGCCGGTTTGGGTCTCAGTTAGGATTTCTGCATGTGGTGCTGTCTCTATGCATGTATGAGGCATTCCTAAATACCTGCAGGCTTCGACTTGATCATGCCAGTCATTTGGCGTCTCTGTGCAAATAGGGGAGGTGTAGATTTACTGTCTTAGTGTCCCGCCGTTAGTCAACATCAACGCTAAGCAGAATGCAAAATGTCTCTTTGGCTGTTAGGAAGCCATCGTGACGATGATAAACTCCAGAGACAGCTCAGGAAATCTAAAGCTAAACATCCAGACTCACTGCAGTTTTTCAAGTCATAAAATGTTGATGAATCTCTTGTGCGCATCTATAACTTATGAAAGCGATACAAACACGGCAGCAATATACTGTGAAGTTTCTGTCACCCGGAGACAAAAGACATGTAAATGGGCAAGGAGCACAGCTTAACAAACCATTGACGTTTGATTAGGTGCTTGTTTCATCTCAGTCCGACCACAGTGTGTCTGGCAAAATGAGCTGGTAGTTAATGAGCGTTTGATTGATTGGGTGAAGTTTTTCCAGTCTTGAACCGCTGGCCTACATTGTTTCTTTGTGTGCTTTCAATCAAGGCAACTCTTGAATTCCTCATTGTTCGCTGGGTCATACGCAACATCCCCCTCTCAGCCCAGTACATCCTATGTGTTCATTTTTATATGTTCACCGTCTATTTTCAATGGTTTTGGCTTGAGTTGTGAGCCTCTCCGGTTCTGTTTGTGTATACGTGTGTGAGAAAGAAAGTGATAGAAAATGAGAGAGAGAGAGTTATCTTTATCTCCATGTTGGACTCTGGCCAGTTTCTGTTGCGGAGAAACATCTGGCGTCAGGCTGGGGGTGGGATGATGCAGGCCAACAGGGGTCAACCTGGAGTGATGAGGAGAACAGACATCATTTTCTCCTGTACAGTCAGCAAAGTTTTCATCAATCTTTGTTAACTTGCTTTATCTCGTCCGCCTAAAGACCCGCTGATAGTTTGGGACAAAGGTTTGTTTCTGGTACGCGTTGACTTACTCCGACCCAAAAGAAAATGAATGACATACTGTGCTTTAGAGAGCAGCAGCTTTTGCATATAGGTTTTAAAGTAAAAATCCTGTGATGATTATATTTGCACTTACACCCAATAATTGAGACATTTAGCTCTAAACTGTACATTGCCCTGCAGGATTCAAACCCTCCAACTTTTTGTCATTTCCCACCTTCTCATCTCCTCTGACCAGCTTGTTTGTCTCTGCAAAAGAAAGAAATCCCTTCAGTCCAATGCTGCCACCGCCATGTTTGGTGATGTGGTTGGTGCGCTCAGAGTGATTGCCGCTGTTAGTTTTTTGCCACGTACCAAGCTCAAGTTAAAGATTTTGACTTGTTCACGTCTGACAAGCAAACATTTTTCCATTTTTTCTCTGTTTTCTTTGTTACCTTATGGCAAACTGCACACCAAACCTTTTTTGAAAAAGAAAGATTTTTTTAGAAATGTCAGATTTGTGTAGTGTAAGGCTGATAGCTGTATTTCAAACAGTTTTCCACTTTAGTTGTGGATGTCTGCAGCTCCTCCAGAGTCACTATAGACCGCTTTGCAGCTCAGCCTGTCAGTTTAGATGAACATTCAGGTCTTGGTATGTTTTCGGTTTTGAATATTGAACTGAGCAGCTCTCTTTTGAAAGCTTGGGTTACTGTTTCCTACTTTTAACCTGTTTCCTGACCTGTTTTCTGAGTTTTCTGGTCTTCATGATGCCATTTGTTCACCAATTCCTCTGCCAGGCCTCTGAAGGCTTCCCAAGTGGATTTAGATTTAACTTCCATCACAAACTGGTGGATTTTTAACAGTGAACGTACGTGGATGCACTGGATTTGATTTAGGAGTATCAAAACAAAGGGCGGTGGACACAAGTGAACAAGGCACTTTTTACACCAATTAGAAAACTACATTTTCCTTCCACTTTACAATTATAAACCCCTTTCTGCTGACCTGTTGCAAAAAGTCCAAGTAAATGTTTGAAGCAATGTCTGTGTTTGCTGTGTGACAAATCCTGCAAGACGTTTGGTGGGTGTGAATCCTTTCACCAAGCACTTAAGCCACTTAAGCTTGAAGCAGGTCCACCCAATTTTACAGGTGATCTGACCAACACCTGACTGCAACACTTTCTTCCAACACTTTCTGGGAACAGCTTTAAGTGACTCTTATCGTCCATACAAAATATTTGATGTGCTGATATATCCATAGTTTTATGGTTGTCCATTGTATCAGGTTAACCAAACAAAACAAACAGGTCTCTTTATTTGTTGTGCTGCAGGACTAATATATGAATAATTTACTACTTGCTGACTGATCAACAGTAAGGACAACGAGAAAGCATAAACTCACTCGCCAATATAATGGATGACAATCTAGAACTCTGGATTGCTGTTTCCACAGTAGCATTGAAAGTTGACTTTAGTAGAAAAAGCGAAGCGTTACAGCAGCTTGGTGCAGCAGTAACACTCACTGACTTGTATGGCCAGATAACGAGTCAGCAACGAGTCAGAGGTGACTGCTGCAGACAGTTGAGTTCTCACAAGCAGCACCGTCTGAATATGTTAGCCAAATTTTGAGGCTGCATGAAAATGCATTCAATGCAAAGTGTGGCACACGCTGCAGATCAATGTGCTTTAGGTGACATGAATGGTGCTTTAGTGCAACATATTCTGCATTGCTTGATGCTAAATGAATGAACAATTCTACAATCTATTTTAGGATCTGCATTTTAGATGCATGCAAAGGTTGTTTACTTCATGCGAGGCAAGTAAAATCTCTTTTTTAATGGGACGTTTATGTTTCAGGAGCAAACTGAGGCAAAAACTACACTTTAAATTAGAGAAGAAATTAAAAACCAACCATTTAAAAAGACGCCTGGTACACCCTGAATAGTTTAAAGAGAACAACGCACTAAAATGTCCATAAGACCACAGGAACCTGCTTGTAAATAAACTTTGGATTAAGTCTGAGATCACGACTCTGCTACTTCTAATGTACACTCCATATGAAGAGGTTTGTCAAAATGTCATTATTTAGTCTTATGAATGCTGCAAAATTATGAAGATTTCTAACTCAAAGCAGTTCCAGAAACATCAGCACTGCCAAAAAATTTAGAGTTTAACCTGCTAAGTTCAGATTCAATGATAAAACACTTTTTCTTACACTAAAAACTTTGGTCTAAGACTAACCTAAATCTTTTTCTTTCTTTCTTTGCCTGGACATTTCTGTCCTAAGTATGTAAATTTTGTGACGTCCAGATACTTCACTGAAAAAAACCTTCTGTTTGATGGTGAAATATAAAAGATGAATGACGACAACAACGTTAATGACACGGTGCTGTGTTTTTGTCACTAACTGCACGGCTGTCTGGATACTCTTGTCAAAATGAACTTTAATCTGAAGGAGTTTCATCCTTTTTCAATAAAGGTCAAAGGTCAAAGAACGCGTCTTCTTCTTCTCAAAGTGTCTTTAAGTTAATGTAGAAACTTCTTGCTGCCAGTAGTGGTTCTCATGGAACATCCTGAAACAGATTTCATTTTGTGAAAACTCTGAAAAGATGGCAGGATTTCCCAGACTTACCGAAAGTCAGACCAATATCCAGTTATGTAAACTCCACCATCAATGCGCTCTGTGTTTCTGAAGAGCGTTTTTCTTCAACCGCTTCCACTGACACTGGATTTCATGTTTAGCTTTGTGAAGATTGAGCCTCAACCATTATTGTAGTGTTGCTGGGATGATTGTTCCTCCATAAACACTCACAGACTTTCCAAAGAACGCTGCTTTGAAATGGATCCCAGTATGTTTATAAACACTTTACAACCATAATCAGACCTTTGTTTCAGCTCCCATGTCCTTGATCTTTAACCGCACTCTACAGCAAACACACTGGATTTTAATCACACAATTTCTTTTCTGCAGCATCATCTCATGAATGGGTGCAGACGTTTAGGGTAGAAAAAAATCTTGAATTTTTTCAGAATCGATCAATTCAGTGGGATTCTATTGGGACTTTATATAAGAGATCAATCCTAAGTAATGCCTGAATGTGACGTAAAAGAAAAAGGAAACATGTTTTTTAAAGAAAAGCCCCTTTGTGTCTCATGCTGAGGTTTTTTATGATTGTTCAACCTGCTTTGAACTTTTGGGATTTATATTAATCTTCTTTGCAAAAAGCTGAGTCAGATTGGATTGATTGCATTTCTGAACAACCTGGCCACAGATTCTCGATTGTATTTTGGACTGGACTTTGACTGGACCATTGTGGCAGCTCTGCCTGCATGTTGGGTCATTTTCCTTCTGCCCGTTTGGCTGATTCTTTGATTGATGCTATAATAATATAAGAGGTGTTGTGTAAAAGAAATTGAGAACTGTTCCACACGTCTTATCACGTCTTATTATTCCAAACCATTCCTTTCAGTGTTTTAGTTTCCTTTGTTTAAGCCCCTCTCTTTAAACAAAGTGACATGTTGTTGTTTGTGTTTTGAGGAGTTGAAGCCTTTCATAATTTACAAACCAAAACGTTCAGCATGAGAATCTCTGGAGAGAGAGAAAGACGGAGAGAGACGGAGAGAGAAAAATGTTTTATTTGTGTAGCTCCTAATCACCGTTGATACGTATAATCCTGTCAGGACTCACATAATGAAAAGCAGGACTCCTCTAGGATCCCCGTGAAGAACAGAAGACCTCCCCATCGTGGCTCAGAGGTAAACAGAAACACACAAATGAAGGGAGGGTTAGGACCCAGCAGTTGTCTCTGCTGGGTGCTTTTGAGGCAGTGAAGACTTTTTCTGGCTTCCTCAGAGTCTGCACACGATGTTATTTGTGTTATACCAAAGCTGTAACTGAGTCTCTGTGAGAAGCTGAAACAAGTGCCGAGAAACCGGCAGGTAGAGACAAACTCCTCATTTGTAATGACATGACAGTGACTGATCCTAATGAAGTGGAGAAGCTCATGTCTTCTTGGGCCAGTCAGTGCAGACGGGCGTTTTCACCTGAAACAACCTCATGAGTCACTGTGGACTAAAATCTCAGAAGACACCCACACCAACTCTCCACTATCGCTGCAAACATTTTCAGAGATTTGGACTCTTTCCTTCTCTATCTCGGCAGAAATGTCTGTGGATTATGGCTCTAACTTTAAATAAACAGTGGTGACAGTTTAATAAATCATAGCTTTTGTCCATCCTGAATAAAGTCTTATTCAGGATGTTGAATAAAATGTTGTCTTGTTTCAACATTTGCTCTCAGAGAGTTAATGTCCTGCTCTAGAGATGAAATAGATGAGATTCATTTTATAAAACGTTATTTAATCTGAAAAGATGGAAAAAGTAAAACCAGGAGGACCAATTTTCACAGAGCAAGATGTATCATGTGAATGACACAATGGTGCAAATTAACCTTAATTGCAGTTCACGGTGCTGTAATTATCATTGTGTGGAGAAAGAAAAACTTTCTTTTATACACAAATAGTTGAAAAGGAAGTAAATTATGATTAATGACTGAGCGCAGGAGGGTGGCGCTATGAAGCAGACGTCTGATTGTATGGTGGGAGATTACTGAGGACAATGAGAGTCAACTCTTCCATTCACGCTGACCAGGTCTAAATCTCGGGCTTCCAGCTTTAAGGTGTGTTGGGAACGTTTTTGTTAACTAGTCAGACTCAGAGTCGAGCCGTGAGGTGGATGTGATGCACGGAAGAAGCTCTGCTGTCCTAGTTCTCTTGTTCAGGAGTCCAAAACCTTTCCAGTAAACAGAGCCATTCATGCCCTTTGTGCTGAATAAAGCTCGTTTAGAGTCAGAACATTTTTTGTAAACTTTTGAGAAAAGACAACTTACATTTCTGATAACGAAGGAACTGACACTTTATTTCTATTTGGAGATTTTCAAATAATAATAATGATAAAAACAGAAAACCTTTGCAAAAAAAAAGATGGATGTATTTTTTATGAAGAATGTTAATATTGTGGAAGAAAATATTTGTAGTTTACAGCTTTCAAAAAAAAGAAATTAAACATCTAAAAAAAAAAGTTACTGGTTCTGTTAGATTTGGATTTTTGAAAATTGAATCCAGTTATTCAATGTACAAAAAACAATCTGCACATTGTTGCAGATTAGACTGAAACATTTAATTATTTATGTTCAAAAGCATTAGTTTCATCATCACTTTAATTCAGTTACCAAGAGCCGTAGTGGAAGGTCCAAAGAGCCGCTGGCGGCTCCAGAGCCACATGTTGCAGATCCCCACACAAGTCAACCTCCTTAACCTAAAACAATCTAATCTTCCTGTGCAGCTTATTTGATCCATCTTGCAGTTACCTGGTCAAACTCCCTTCAGCCTTCAGAAATACTTTAAATTCTTGTGGCACAGATTCAACCCTGTTCTGGTGACTGTGGAGACCAGTAGCTGCCAGTGGGGACCAGTGAACTCATTGTCATGTTCAGGAAACCAGTTGAAGACGAATTCGGCTTTGTGGCCTGGTTCTTTGTCCTGCAGGAAGTTGACATAGGAAAACGGCCATACTGGAAACGTATCAGACCCCCCTTCTTTGACCCCGACCTCCTCCGCATCCCAGAACATCTAGAGTTCTGCAGGCCTCACTTCCCACGGCACCAGCCATGTTTCTGGTTTCAGTGGTAAGCTGTACATTGAAGCAGGATGTGAGAGGGATTTTTATTTAAAATACCCTCCGGTTAAATCATTAAGGAATACAAATAAAACCACAACAGTCAACTGATGACATATCATAGAAAAAAAAATAAATGCAGACAATCAGACTAGAGTTAGATTTTAAAATTACTTAAAAGAGTAAATTAGAACATCTAGATTGGCTTCACTCTGATTTAATAATTACACTATTCTAGTCTGTACTGGTACAGTGGCCTCCCATCTAAAAAAAAAAAATCAATAGTTCCCATGGATACATCAAAACACTCCTGTATTTGTCTGCAGTTATGAATAGTATTACATGTGTCACCACTTCTGAATGAATTTCTTCTATTGTCTTTGACTTCCTGACAGTCTGGATTTTTGCACCTGAGAGCAAACGTAGCCCAGATGCACATGGTGTTAAACTGCCGACTGTCTTTCACAATCGACTTGTTGCCTCATTTGTTGTAAGTTGTGTCAGAGCACTTTGTTCGTTACGGCCTCTTGCGCATATGTTGCCGACAATAAGCAGCTTTGGGTTTCATTGTTGGTGGCACGATTCCCATTAGTTTTGTTATCATAGATCGACCAACGTTTACATTTTTTTTTCTCTTCATTGATTATGGCTGCTTGCTATTTTATCCACATTAAATGAATGTAAAACAGTTACTGCCCTGTTCTCCTGAACTTGCTCTTTTTTCACTCTTGGCTTTGATTTCACCAAGGTAAACTCCGGACTGAGTTTACCTATGAGTTTACAACTCATATATAAAATACAACCAATACATTGTCATAAAGGCAAAAGAAAAGAAGCTTAAATGAACATCGACCCAGTGTTGAGTTGATTTTCCAGAGTCAGCTGCCACTTTTGGTGGTTTACAGTCAGAACAACATGTTAGTTTACACAAGAAGCAGCAGAGTTTTGTTCAACAGCCATTCAAGTAACTAATGGTCTCCGGTTGACTGGTTTTCACTTCTGTTTGTATGGTTTTCGTTCAAGCTAGTGTTAGCGCTGCAGTGTAGCTCGTTGCTTCAGGAAGGAAAGCTAAAAACTATCATGACTTGTTGCTTCGAAGCTGTGGGATTGATTGGGTTCGTATTTACCATTTGGCAAACATTTGGGGAGATGAACATTGTGGGTGGATTCAGTAGGTTGCAAAACTGGTTTTGCTGAATATTTTTTGCTTTAATAGTAACGGTCGTAGCCACCTCAATAAAGTTACTCTAGCTAATGATTGATATTGCTCATCCAGCATTTGAAAATACATTTCTGAAGGAACTGTCTGAACTGGAGATGCATCAAAAGAGCCAAAGGGAGTCAAGAACAACCAACAGACAGGCTGGTGAAGGTCACCATGCCCAGAGAAAACATCTTAGAAGCTTCACATTCAGATAGGAAGGAACATTTATTGCTTTCATTGGACAGCTGAGAAGAGCATGAGTAATATGTACATAGTCAGACTAATGATGAGTCTTTGGGACACTTTCGAAACAACCAGGAGACACAAGGCTTTGATTGAGGAACTGTTTAACGGAGCAGCCAATCTCCAACAAGTTAAAGTTTCAGCTGCCTAATAGGCGACTGACCTTACACACATCGAAGAATATATGTGTACCTGTGTGTGTGTTGACCAATGTATAGACTCAGTGACTAACAGCTAAAGAATGCCAAAAACTTAAGAGTAATATTTCTTCTTGGGTTTGTTTAGGTTTTTTAAGCTAACTGCTTCCAGATCTTTTTTTTTTTTTAATTAAATCACAACATGGGTTTCTCTTGTGTCCAAAGCTCTAACTACTGAGACATTGCTAGCTTCTCATCTGTTGGTCTTTGCTGTTTCCCACTGACACCACAAAACACTCACCCAACTCACAATAAGTTTTAATTGAGCTCAACATGCTTGATGGGGCAAATCAAAACCAACGGCTCAACCTGCAGCTGTTGGATTTTGCAGTGGCCTCATGCTGGAAATGTGGGTATTTCTGAGCAGGTCTAGTTATTTTGTGAGTCAGGCATTACAAAACATAAAGGTCTTACTTCACACATCGTACCTGAATCAAGGTGTCTTAACAATCAACTACACCCTAAGTTTCATGCTAAACTTTACTGTAAAATGTTCTAGTAAAACTTGATGGGTTGTCTTTGCATTTTATCAGCTGATAAGACGTTATCATAATGCAGCTACAGACACATTAGCATTTAGTTTTTCCCTCAACACACCGGGTAAGTGTGTTTTTGAGTCTTATTTACTGAACAGCTCTTTGTAACTTGTGCTTAGAGCATTTTTTGACGTCCCTCTTCACCTTTAGCAAACCAGGCCTGACCTCTGTCACCTGTGGTATTAAACCACACCTGCAGTGTGAAAAGAGTCTCTGAGTTTCCTGTCAACCAGTTTTGATGTCTGACTTTCAGCTAAGCACCACATTCATCCTGTGGGGCCATTTGAGCAGATTTCTGTTAGATGGTCTTCCTTCATAAAAAATAAAAAAAATTAAAAAATCATGCCAGCGGATGGACAAACACACCAAAGCAGAAACTCTGACTCACAGATGTGAACCTAATTGTAGCAACACGATCCTTTAGAGCCTCCTGTGAACTCGCCACACCCCTCCA
Organism: Poeciliopsis prolifica; assembly: GCF_027474105.1. NCBI lineage: Eukaryota > Metazoa > Chordata > Actinopteri > Cyprinodontiformes > Poeciliidae > Poeciliopsis > Poeciliopsis prolifica. The sequence goes on along the minus strand of NW_026562391.1, from coordinate 5,323,732 downwards.
CAGACATTATCACATCCTGCTCAACTACTCACTCTGCGCTGAGCGGCACCTTCCCAGGGTGCAACATTTCAGACCAAAATACTGCACTGAATTACTGACTCGACACACACGCTAAAATGTGCTGCGACCTGGGAGGGGAAGAGGTTATTGTGAGCTTGAAGGATTGGTTGATCCCACTTGTGTGCTGCTCCATGTGGAGCCAGTTTCTGTAAAGTTAAACATTCACTCTCAACGAAAAAGCGCCTTTGCATATTGACCCACTTTATATTCTTCCACGCATTGTAGCACGAGTAAATAAAACCACAACAACATACAAGTTTGTGTTAAATGTGCAAAGAAACTGTGTGCAAAACTAAAAGAGGGCATTTATAGTTTCTGCATTAAAAGTGCACAAATGGCCTCAATCTTACTTACAAAGGGAATTTTTTTTTTAGCTAAAGCATGCCATCTAGTGATACATTATCATAATTCAAAAATGTTGGTTTGTGTATCCGAGTTTCTACCGACTGCCCTTGTGTCTATGGTTACAATAGGGCCTGCTGACCCACGGCCTGTAAGCAAGAACTCTTCTTCCCCTCGTAACTTTGGCGGATAAAGAGCAAATCCAAATCCTCAATGGATGTTCATAGTATGTTTGAGCCACCACAAATTAGCAACTATAAATTTCTTTTATCCAGTGATCTGTAGAACAGGATGTTCACGCTCATCCTTTTGGGAAGCAGTCCAGCTCCAGACGAGTTTAACAGGGGGGGGGGCATCAGCTAATTTTGGGTCGCAAAATGAATATATATCAATAATAATATTACCCAAGTAAAAGAAAAAGGTACAGTGCAGTAAAACTACTCGTAAAAGTACCCTGTGTCCAAAAACATTACTCAGTGAAACAAGAACTACACAGTTTTGAACATAAACAGCATCAGTAGCCTACAGGCTACTAGTAAACAAGTTTAAGGTGATGTATTTGTTTTAAACAGTTTTAATACCTGAAAAAAGTGACACAAAGCGATGATACAAGAAGTGCAGAAGCCCCTACTGTTTTTCACACCTTCATCTCAGCAACTTCCTGCTGCAGTCTGATTCTGGTTCTGATCAAGGGGAAGTGGTATACTCATCTGGATTCAGATATGATGAAGCTCGACTTTGTGCTGCCCGGTGAGTCCTGCACTCCTCCAACCCTTTACAAGCTGCTGGTTCTGGTCCTGGTTCTACCTCCAGTAACAGTCCTGCCTCCTCCTCTTTCAGGTCTGGGAGTTCTGCTGACTCTGATCCTTGGACTTGTGTTCACAGGTCAGTCTTTGATTCTCAGGTTCTTCAGCGACTCGGCTGAAACCTTTACTTGTTCTGATCCAGTTGGTCACTGTTTCCAGTGGGTTACTGCTTCGCTCCGTTGTCTCTGAGCCAGACTCTGGTCCAGCTGCTGATCCTCATCCCGTTCTTCCTTTCCACCTGGAGGATGTTGGTTCTCCTCCAAGACATGTTGCCAGGTGAGAACCCGACTGAACTCAGGTCAGCAGCAGAACCTCAACATGCAGACAGTGAGAGGTCCAAAACATGGTCCAGTTCTGATCCAACAGTTTCAGCTCAGGCACTTAAAGTCTCGCCTCGTTCAGAGATAAATCAGCAGAGACATATATAGACACCCTCATAACAAAATTTAATCAGTTGAATGATTCATGATAATTTCCGGTGACCGAATGTGAAATAAATAAACATTTAGTCCTGTCATTGTGACGCTTTGTTTTGGTAAACTCCTTCTGACCTCCGAGTTTTAAGAGTAATACAATTAAAATATGAAAAAAGAATAAGTGCTAGATGATCCTATTATGTTCAGGGTCAAGTTGACCCGTTTTAAAGTAAAATTTTTTTTTAAATAGTTGGAAGTATTTTTTTTTGCATGAAACCTTTTGTCTTAATAGGTGCACTCTACGTAGAAATTTAAAATTTTTCCATTTTACACATTTGCACCACCCCCTGCGTCTACTTTTTACATAGATACTGTTAGGGTCAATTTGACCCGTCAGTCAAGTTTAAGTGCAAAAAAATATAAAACAATGTCCAATTCTAAATGTTTCCTTGCAGCTACGAACCATATTTCACCACACAACACACCACACACATACAGGTACATGCGGACACACACAAGCCCATTTCTCACTATTCTCTTTACTTCACTAGGAAACTGCAAGAAAGCAGGTGTTCATACCACTTTTGACAGGAATCTTTTCTGTTCCCGTGGATAAACTCCACCCACACCGAGTGACACTCAGCAGAAGTGGAGCAAAACTTAAATACTTTCTGTATGACTCATTTATCTTGATTTTAATCAGCTTGTCAATTTGACCCTGAACAGTATATGTGTCTCAAGTTCAATTATAAAGATCACCCATTGGAAAAAAAATCTAATATAAAAAAATTTACCAAAAATCAATTTCAAGGAAATTATTGTTTTTTTGAGTGTGTGTCTAGGTTTTTTCCAGTGGACATAAATAAATTAAATTCCATTTTTCATGTCCAAATGAGTAAATGAGTGGCTTGTCATTATTCCTTAATTTCTGAGAAATAAAAAAAACATAATTGCACAAATATTGATTGAAATGGTTAGTATTGGAGTTAATAATCAGATACAAAGATGTTTTGGAGGATTTTTTTGATTTCTGACACTATTGCATGATCAAAAACTCCCCGGGTCAAATTGACCCACAAAAATTATTGCTGCACCCCAGAAACGAACAGTTGGAAGTATTTTGGAAGGGTCAAAGAGATTTGGCATGTTATCTTTACCTCTGGCTTTAAACAGAATGTTTCATCATCTCACACACTTGTGTGTGTTCATTAACAAACTATAGATGTTGAATTTTCCATCACTAAAGCTCATAAATGATCAATGTAAATCATCAGTCTGTATTAAAATAGTTAATATAATTCATGTATTTAGTTAGATTTGATGTTTTGGTGTGTGCACCTGGATTTCTATTGATTTATTTAAGAAGTTTTGCGGAGAATAATATTTTGGATGAGTTTAAGAATATTGTCACACAGCGTTGCTGCACTTGTCTTGTATATGTTCCAATAATTGAATCTCTTGAGGTAATTGGTTTGCATGAATTTAACCCTATTTTCCTGCTTAAGTATGTGGAAAACTACTTGATGACTAAACTAATTCTAAACTAAACTAATACCTGCAGATTTTGATCCGACCGGCACCGTGACCGCCTCCCGACCTGCTGACCCGGGTCAGGAATCTGATGGAGACTATGAGAGCATCAATGATGATGTCACCACAGTGTATAACCTCTGACCTTTATGGGCCGATGACCCCTCCAGATCTCAGGAGCAGCTCTGCTGATGTCTTCACATCCTGCCGTTTTATTACCCAGAATCCCTCAGCAATGAGAGAACAAGTTTCTGCTGCTTTTTTCTGTAACGATGTGCTGGGGTTCTGTAACGGCTCGGTCCATTGGATCAGAACCAGAACTCCAAATTAACCTGTCAATAACTCACCATCTCAACGCCTTAATAAAGTACTTCCTGTTGAACCAGAACTGCTTCCTGTCTTCATTTCCAGCATGAAATGACGATGATGATGATCATCATCATCATGGTCCGTTCTGATGCTGCTTCAGTTTTTCTTTGTCTAAAGGAAACAAGACAAACCAAAAACCTGCACAATTCTTGCCTCCATTGAACTTGTGAGTTTGTGGAAAGTTTCTGCTTGAATTTCTTTGCAGGATGTCAGAAAAACTTCCCAGAGCTGCTTTTGATATGAACTGCATCCCACCCTCAGATCTTCTACTTGAGGAAACTCCAAAGGTTCTCAATAGGGTCAGAGGTCAGAGGAGGATGGCGACCTCACCATGAGTTTCTCCCCTTTTATGCCCATAGCAGCCAATGACACAGTGATATTCCTTGCAGCATGAGATGATGCATCGTTAGGAATGAAGATGATTTTGCTACTGAAGGTATGGACCATCTAGTTTTGCATATCAGTCGTCAGTGAACAAGTCTGTTTGAAAATTAATCTTCATGTACGACTGGATCCTCTGTGACCGTTTCTGCATGTGAGCTCTGGTTACCAAATAGTAGGTTGATGCACCGCAAGCCTCTGGAGGATCCTCCACTTTGAGGTTCCAGAGGCTCCAGCAGCTTCAAATAACCGTTTGCTGCTTTTTGAGGGCATTTTAGCAGCTGCTCTCTTAATCCGGTGAATTTGTCTAACAGAAACCTTCCTCTTTATGTCTTTATCTGCACAAACCCATCTTTGTTCTAAATCAGCCACAAATCTCTTCACAGTACGATCATAACACTTCAGTTTTTATTAAATATCTAATGTTTTCATACCTTGTCATACGGCACGACACTCTCTGATGATTTTCATCAGCAGAGATCCTTTCTCTTTCCCATATCGCTTGAAACATGTGGCCTGCTTATCTTTAAGACACTTAAATCCAGTTTGCATAATAATTTGGAACGCGATGTAAAAGCCTTCATGTTCAATAAGAAGTTGTTCATCTGGAGGCAACGCGTCTCATTTTACAAGCATCATCCCATCATATGGCTGAAGAATGACGCCTCTTTAACACACCATGATACGATGCTCCTTGTGAGAGCTCATGAGAAATGAGCGCTCACAAATGAGAAGACTAAACTGAACTGGCAGTCATAGCTTTTTTTCATCGGATGCTGAGAAAAAGAAATGTAAGAAGCAGCTTCAGGTTTTGTTGGTGGCCAGGCAGGAGTTAAAAATTCTTGTTTGAAGCACATCTATGGGTGGTGGTGGTTTGACCTCAACTGCTCACAAAGCATGAGGTTGGTTTTTGATGATGAGTCAAAAATCAACCATGCTTTTTTTGAGAGCTGTATTGCTTACTATAAGTTCAAGCAACTCACAATCCATGATAACTGAGTTTGAAAGGCAACATTTAGAAAATGTGTTAAATCAACTCAATGAAGTGTAATTTCTGAGTGAAAACAAAAACTAGTTGGGCACAATTGGATCAAAACACAAAGGGAAGTCAAGAGGTTTTTCTCAACTGCTTTGTGCATTTCTCTGATAAGAATTAGTAACATTCTCATAACTGTAGGCACCGCATACCATCCCTAAAGGTCTGCAGAGAATACAGAGTACAGGTGATTAAATAGGACGGACAGATAGATAACAAATGACAGAAAACTGTAGTTTCACTGCAGAATCTTTATTGAATTTTGCTGAATTGTTTCTTTTAATTCAGTTCTTTTGATTTCTTTTTACTTTTTACTTGGACTCAACCTTGACTCCATTCACATATGTCTCCTCCACCAGGACGGTCTTTGTAATCACTGAAAAAAGTGGAGAAATAAGATTAGATTTTACTTGATTTTTGATTGTTTTTTTCCCCAAAAGCCTCATATTTTATTCACGTTGAAATCTAATAGATGTTTCTTACCTGTTTTTGAGTTCAAGCTTAAAAAAACAGAAAGACAACAATTAACACTTAAATTTTCCATTTACTCACTCTTTTTATTTTTTTATTATCTGTGATATTAGCTTACATGCATCTTGCCCGACTCTCACCTGACTTCCTCCCCATCAAGCAGCCTCCTGTACTCTGAAATCTCCATCTCCAGACGGGTCTTGATGTCCAGAAGAGTGCCGTACTTCAGTTTGTTTTCTCTGATGTTTTCGCTCAGACTTGACAGCTGAGCTTCCAGGCCTGTGACAACATCCTGGAGACTTAAGAGCTGGGCAGCGAAGCGTTGCTGAGTCTCTAGCAGAGATGCCTCCAGAGAGGATTTCTGTTGGGAAAGGAGAAAAGGTTTGTGTTTTGTTTTGTCATGGTTTGATTCAACAGGTTGGGGAGGTAAAACTGAATGCAGTGAAGTATGGTAAGATGAGGCTTACCATACTCAGATGCGACTGCAGTTCAATCTGATATTTCTGCAGGGTGTTCTTCAGTTCTTTAATCTCAGTTTGTGATGCCTGAAGATTGACTGTTTGTTCTTCTACACCCTTCTCCACCACTGTAATCTGGACAGAATCACATCGACTGTTGTTGGAGTCCAATGAAGCTGTGATGGACTCAAAGGACTGCAGCTTTGTGGCTCACCTGGTTCTGGTACCACTGCTCAAGATCCTTGCGGTTCTTGGCAATAAGACCCTCGTAGTGCTCCCTGATCTCCGTCATGATCCGGTTCAGGTCAACTTGAGAACCAGCGTCCACTTCCACGTTCACCTGGCCGGTCATGTGCTTCCTCATCTCAGCCAAGTCCTGGAAAATCCATAGAGTTACTGAGCTGTTGATTTACTACCGAAGATTTCTTCAGTTGTTACATTCAACAAGAGTAGAGATTACACTTCAGCTAACTAATGTAAATTTCTGCTACTAATAGTTGATGTGAAACACAGTTTTATCAATCACAGAAGAGTAGTTTATTGTTCTGTGTAGCATTTGTATAGAAAACAGTTTTTTTTCTGCAGCTCTCGATTTTCTCTGCAGCTTTACCTCCTCGTGGTTCTTCTTCAGCATGATGAGCTCCTCCTTCAGAGACTCCAGCTGAGTCTCCCGATCCATTTTGAGCAAAGTGAGATCATCCAAAACTTTCTTCAGTCCAGAGATGTCGCCCTCTACGGCCTGCCTCATGCTTAGCTCGTTCTCATATCTGAGAAAATTTCAGAAGGAAGGACAGAACAGGTCAGAGAAGCTACATGGCTTAGACACGAGCAGGTGTTTTACGTAAGGCATGAGTTCACGTTATGACGCGTGAGTGAAATATTACAAGAGTTGCAAGGGAGTAAACACTCAGAAAAAAACACTCACTTCATTTTAAAGTCGTCAGCAGCCAGTTTTGAATTGTCAATTTCCAAGTAGATCCTTGAGTTGACCATGGTGGCTTCTCGGATCTGAGGACAAAAAAGAGAAACATCAGGGTAAAACTTTTCGATTTACAATTTGACATTGAGTTATACTCCAAAACTTGTAAACTTCTAAAAGCGATCACACTTCTGGGTGTTTTCTTCTTACCTTGTTCCGTAGATCTTCGATGGTGGCCATGTAGGCACTGTAATCACGGCTGGTCACAGTTTTGCATGTGTACCACTGCGATCTGCTTTTCCAGCTGTTTGTTCTCCTTCTCCAGCTTGCGCACCTTCTCCAGGTAGGAGGCCAGACGGTTGTTCAGGTTCTGAAGCATGGCCTTCTCGTTGGCATCAACGTGGAGATCGAGGTCCTTGATATTGATGGCTCCTGAACGGGACAAGTAGTCAATCTGGCTGATAGAGATGCCGGTACCAGGACCCCATGGTCCGCCATAGACGCTCATGGCTTTCTGGCCGAAGGATCTGGAGGAGAGAGACATCTTGGAGAGTTTGCAAGAACAACTGGAGATGCAGCTGCAGTAGAAAGCATCACCGGGACTCACTGGTTATATAGCAGCAAAGTGGGAGAGGCCTGGACATTCAGGTGAAAGGAGGAATGCTGCTGACACATAATAACCTGCACTTTGCTATGCAAAGTTTTCATCACCTTGGGTGTGGAGACAATTGCTTAGGGGGCTGATTCCTATCTTTTCGAGTAAAACTTGTGAATCAACGTTGTTGTCTTTATCACCAAAGGACTGTCATTAGATGAAACACTTTTTCATTTTCTCGTGTGTATATCTGAAAATAGATAAAGATTGGATTAATTTATGCAACACTGCAGGAGCCACTTTGCATAATGTTGAAAATACGTACAATTCGGTGCCTTATTGTGTTGCATTGCAAGCTGGGTGAAGTGCTTTGCCCATGGACACAATAACTGAGATGGACAGAGAAGGGCTTCAAACCATCATGTCACTGTCTTACAGGACAAATTCGTACCTCCTTGAGTCACTGAGCCACTACATAGGTGTGCAGAGGCTGTCCAAGAGGATGTTGAGAAACCTCGACAACAGCTGAGGTGAACCCTGAATGTTGGGGTTCACCTCAGTGAATACGTGTCGCATCTCTGCGCCAACGTGCGGAGGGGTCAGGTTCTGACTGTTGTCGTCAGCAGAGTTGCTGCTGGAGAGGGCTCCGCCTGGGGACGTCCTTGTCCTGTCGGGGGACTTCAACGCTCAGGTGGGCAATGAAGATGAGACCAGGAGGGGTGTGGTTACTCCCACTCTGAACCCGAGGGGTGTTTTGTTATTCAAGACATTTGCATTTTCTTTAACTCAGCCCACAATACACTTTGTTTGAGCTTATTCTAATAATGCATGATTGCTGTAGATATTTACCGGTGTAGACCAAGTCCTAAATCAAGCTGTCTGTAAGAAACTGCTGGGTAAATTTTTCTCCCCAGTTTGGCGCTACCCCGGAGCACAACATGTCAAGGATGCTTTGCTGTTTCTTTTTTCTGAAATCAATCATTTCACAACTTCAAACAGCTGTCACACTGATGAACAGGGAGAGGCCCAAAAGCTCCAAGAATGTTTCCTTTCATTCCAGAAATGTTCAGCTCCTTCCACTCAGCAGAGGACATCTGTCAACAGTTTCTAGTGCCTTAATCGAGCGAGGCTCAGCATTTTGATTAAATTAAGATAATACCAAAATAAAAGGCAGTTAGTCCCTCCAAACCAGCCTTTTTTATGCAAAATTTACACCATTCAGATTTAATTTACATTTAAATTTAAGCTATTTCACTGAATGGCCTCAGGGGCCATTCAGTCATCAAACTTTATTATCAGGACAAGCTTGCAACACAACTTTCTACCGCTCATTTTTTTACTGATCTTTTTTTTTTTTTTTTAACTGTGTGATGCCATAAAATGTTGCTCAACCTGAATCCTCCAAAGTAAAAAAAAATCCCCTCAGGGATTACTGCATCTCCTCTGGGGGACATTTAAACACGTCTAAGAAATCGGACTCATGTTCCAGTTGTTCTTGTTGTTCAGATGAAAGAAACCTTCAGAGAACAACAATCTTTACGCACGAATGTAACATATTTTTCATTCAGCCTCATTAATGTGTTGGACATTTTTTTAATTGATCTGATGGAACGTATTTTCATGACTTGTAGCAGATTAATAGTCATCGCAAAGTTGGCAGAAATAAAGGCTTCTGTGTAATTCCTCTATCTAATGTTTTCAATAAATTAAGTTTCTGAAATAAATGTTTTCAATAATAATGTGATACATTTCTTGACCAATGTATGTCACAAAAAATGCTTTTTGTCTGCACCGGCTTAACAACACATCATACTTTAATCATACAGATCCAAACACACCAATAATACAACACAATCAAACTGCACTTTTCTTTGCTACACGTATCAGTTGTCCTCTGGATCTGTTCTCTGATCCGAGGATAGATAGTTTATTTGAGGAAACATATTTGGGCCGATGCTCTTCAAATCAGAAAGGGACGTGTTTTAGTGCCTCCCTGCGTATTGAAGCGATGATGGTCTCTGGTGTCCATTTGAAGGGGCAGCTGTGGCTCAGTGGGGGGGTTGACAATTAGAAAATATGGCAGAAGAAATCCCCCAGCCTGGGCCAAGTCCCCCAAGAACCTATCAGGGGAAGGAACTGTGACTTCACAAGAGGTCTGACAGACTGGTGGAGCTCTGGAACCCTCTGCTGGAAGAGACTGGGTTTGGTTGGGTTGGACGATTTGCAAAAGCATTGCTTTCTGAGGCGAGTCACACTGATGTTTAACCATGTGTCATGTGTTGTAGATGGAGGTCGCCTTTGGTCTGGGTCAGAGCTGGAAACATGGAAGAGTGGACAGGTCAATAATGGTGGCTGTCAGACGTAGGAAGAGGATCCAGGGTCATCAGCAGAAATGAGTGCAGCTCAATCTGTGCACAGCCAATCCCCAAGAAACATGACAGCGTTTGAAGAGTTTTGAAAGGAAGCCTGATGGAGACCTGATCACACAGACTACACGCTGTCAATGCAGCCAAATGTACGACAACTAAATAGTGACTTGAAGGGGGAAAATATTTATGCAATCACTTATTGTTGTGGACCATTTTTTATTTGTAGAAATCAGTTTTCAGTTTGACAGGAGTTTTTGTAAAGGTTTTAGTCAAAAACATTCAATTTTGTTGATTATGATTGACTTGTAGAATCAATAGAGGAACAAAACACCCAAGAGAGAATATTTCTCACAGACACTGTAGATGCTGGCAGAGGAGCAAATAGTTTTGTCATGTGTGCATAAATTTGTGAACTAATGAATATGAAATGTCGTTCTGTGTAGCCATTTAAATTAATGGATTACATGTAGACAGTATCAAATAAAAAGAAGTGAATACATATTTAAACAGAACTCTGCAGATTAGAATTATATTTTATATACATTTAAATTATCCCTCTACTTATTCCATCTTCCTCAAAGATGGATCTGTGCTACTTGGTGTTATTTTGTGTATACTGGACCCAGTATATCATTATTTTGAAGGTCTTCCTATTTAGTTTTTAAGGATCAATTATCCAAACACCCTAATTATTTTGGATTTTATAAGGGAATTGAGATGTGACAAGCGTTTGTTCTGAATGGGACGACATAAATCCCTGGTTCTCCGCGCTCAGATTGGTTCAGGTTAGTCGTGGTAATCTGTGAGTTTGATTTTTATTTGTAAAGAGAATGATAACAATAGAGGAAATAATTTTAGTCTGCATGTGTTTGACAAATACACAGATATATTTCTGTATTTGTTAGTTCAGCTGCAGCATCTTTATTGTGTTTTGCGGTTTCTTCCCATTTCTCTTCACTTGATCTGATCCACATCCGCATCAACTCTTGGAGGAGTCATCCTTGTTTCCATCCACATACGTCTCCAGCACAGTGGTGGTCTTTGTTATCACTGGAAAAAAGGGAAGAAACAAGATTTATTGATTCTTTATATTCTCCAAAATGATGGCAGTTTAAAAATACTGAAAGGAAAAAAAATCTGACTTGCCTTGTTTGGAGCTGCTGTTGGAGAAGAATAAAAAGAAAAGTTCCTGTTTTGTTAAATTTTTACTTGATCCACTTTTTGTTCATTATTTGTAATATTCGTGTTCATGCATCGCTGTCACCTACTGTCCTCCCCGTCAAGCAGCCTCCTGTACTCTGCGATCTCTGCCTCCAGACGGGTTGTGAGGTCCAGAAGAGTGTCGTACATCTGTCTCTTCTCCTCTAACGCAGCATTGGCATCTGATATCTGAGTTTCCAGGCCTGTGACCACATCCTGGAAACCTGCCAGCTGGGCAGCGTAGCGTTGCTGAGTCTCTTGCAGAGACGCGTCCAGAGATAATTTCTGATGGAAACGATGGATGATGAACAGGTACGTTTAAGTTGTGTCTTGGAAAAATGATTCATGGTCTTCTGGTAACAGTGAAATGCAACATTTCCTCATGGAAACTTGCATCAGCTTGCTTTGTTAGAAGAACTGCGCAAGTTTTATATGTGGTGCAAAGATGTTGCATTCTGTATCTGTCCTGTTTACAATGAGTTGACATGCTGAAAACAACATCAAACAGCCAACAACTGCATCACTATACAGCAAAATGTAAAGTTCTCTAACTGTGCTGTGGGGGGAAAAAGTAAATAAAATAAATAAATAGAGCAAATATATGTATTTCATTTTTCAGGTGAAAAGCAGATTATCTCTACTTTGTATTCAAAGTTAAATCTCCTAGTAGGATTTTAGAACAAAAAGTTTGCATTTTTCTTGGAAAATGAAATGCATTAACTTCAATTAAACTTGGTCATACAAAATGAATTAATGAAGACTTTATACATGCAGAATGTCAGTTTTTCTGTCTCCATGGACCAATATGGGTCACACTGAGAGTGTCTTGGTTAGACATACCATGCTGAAATCGGACTCCAGTTCAATCTGAAGCCTCTGCACGGTGTTCTTCAGGTCTCTAATTTCCGAGAGGAAAACCTCCTGACTGGTCGTTTGTTCCTCTACAACCTTCCCCTCCAACGACATCTGGGCAGAAAAACAACATTAACCACTATTACCACTCCCGACGCTTCTTGAATAGTTCTTGCCATGTTGAATATGGTTTTACGTCTCACCTTTTTGTGGTACCACATCTCAACTTCCTTGCGGTTCTTGGCAATAAGAGCCTCGTAGTGCTCCCTGAGCTCCATCATGATCTGGCTCAGATCTGCTGGAGAAGGAGCGTCGACCTCCACGTTGACCTGGCCGTTTACCTGGCTCCTCATCAGAGACAAGTCCTTCAGGTGTTCAACAGAAAACAGGGTTGAGAAGTTAGCGTGTAACAAAGTTTTCCTTAAATAAACAGCTGCTGCTGAGACAATGGATAATTGAGAACTCAATTAATTTAACACTAATTAATTAAAATACTTCTCAGTTGTTGTTTTTTTGTCGTTGTCTTTAAACATGGTGTAGACCAAAAGTACCCAAGTCTCCCTCCGAGTCTAAATTGTGTAACTGCTAGACGAAGAACACCCAAATGAAAAAGTTCAATAACCTCGTCAAAAAATCAAGCCATCAAGTTTGCAGAGGCCTGGAAATGTATTCACCCTACTGGTTTTATTTGTGTCGGCCACAAACACGGAGACAATGACACACTGACACATCAGTAAACCTTAAAGCTGCTCTGCAAGGGACGTAATTTTCTCTGCAGCTTTACCTCCTCGTGGTTCTTCTTCAGCATGATGAGCTCCTCCTTCAGAGACTCCAGCTGAGTCTCCAGATCCATTTTGAGCAAAGTGAGATCATCCAAAACTTTCTTCAGTCCAGAGATGTCGCCCTCTACAGCCTGCCTCATGCTTAGCTCGTTCTCATATCTGATGAGGAAGTTCAGAACAGGTCAGAGAGGTTTAAGGACAGACTAACAAGCAGAGCTTTTCTGGTTGTGATGCATGAGTGAAATGTTACAACAGAAGATGGAAGTCAAGACTTAGAGAAAACACTCACTTCATTTTAAAGTCGTCAGCAGCCAGGTGTGAATTGTCGATCTCCAAGTAGATCCGAGCGTTGAGTGTGGCGGCATCTCGGATCTGAGGATTAAAAAGAAAAATCCGGCTAATGTACACCTTTTCACAGTTTTACATAGAGTTTTACTCCAAAGCTTGTTAATTTCAGACTAACCAGGGTTGCAACATCCTTGATGTTTTCTTCTTACCTTGTTCTGCAGATCGTCGATGGTGGCCATGTAGGCACTGTAATCACGGCTGGTCACAGTTTTGCTTGAGTACCACTCTGCGATCTGCCTTTCCAGCCGTTCGTTCTCCTTCTCCATTGAACTAACTTTCTTAAGGTAGGAGGCCAGACGGTCGTTCAGGTTCTGAAGCATGGCCTTCTCGTTGGCATCAACGTCATTGGTGCTGATGGCTCTTGAATGGGACAAGAAGTCGAATTGGCCTATGGAGAGGCGGGTGCCAGAACCCCCTGCTCCGCCGTAGACGCTCATGGTCTTCTGACCGACAGATTTCTGGCCGAAGGATCTAGAGGAGAGAGACATCCTGGTGAGTTTGGATCTGAAGCAGCAAGAACAACTGGAGATGATCTGCACTGTATCAACGGGACTCCCTGGTTATATAGCAGCAAAGAGGGAGAGGCCTGCAGCTTCAGGTGAAACGAGGAATGCTGCTGACAGATAATACCCTGTACTTTGCTATGCAAAGTTTTCATCAACAATAGTGGGGGGGCTGATTCCTATCTTTTCAAGTCAAACTTGTGGATCCACATTTTTCTTCGGTTTCTTAATGAAAAGGCGGAAATACATCATGCTTTATGTATTTTTAGCACCAGCTCTATTTTGAAGTGACCACGTTTCCACCAGCTGACTCGGCTCTGTAGCAGGATGGTGGGAGGATGGAGCGCCCTGCCTCCAGGAGCCATGTGCTGTGATGTGCTGTGATGTGCTGAGCTGACTGGTTGTTGTTTTTCTGACACAAAAGAAGAAGAGAGAGCAGAGCTATTGTTGTATCGCCTGTTATTGTGATTCAGGCACCTGAGGCAGTGAACATGGTAAAAATCAGACAGACAGACAAAAGCATCTTTGTTCACCGCTTGTCGGGCTTTTCTATCACTTCCGTGTTGCAGCGAGTTTGAAACATTGCGCCTGGCTTTTCTTCTGTCTTTGCTGCTCCGTCTGGCAACAGCCAATCAGTGAACAGCAGCGAAGCTTGCATCACCCACCCACCAAAACAGGCGCTGTTCATGGGCAAATCATTAGCTTTCGCAAAGTGTGCAGGAAGAAGAAATGGCCCACAGCCACACAACTCCTACACTATGCTTACAGTAACTGTACACATTCACTTTTTGTTACACACCAGGAGAATTTGTTGATGAAAATCAAATTCTCCTTCTCATCTGACCGAAGCAAATAGTTCTAAAGTCATAGTAACATTTTTTGATGGGAGAACAGAAACAACCTCACAAACAGGTTATTGGGTTAATTTTATGTATTGATTTTCACAGACTCTTTGCTGCGTGAAATAAACTTCGGTGGAGTTTGAAAACAAAACGTGTGTATAGGTTTTTCTTCAGCTAATCAAATGCTACAGCATCAGTTTCTCTCCCCGGCTTCCTTGTAACTTCTGAATTGAAATTCCTCTTCATACAAAACACGTTTCAAAGAGGCCTTTTTGCTCTGAAGCTGAAGATTTATTTGTGGTTTTTCTATTTCCACAGAACAGCCAGGATATTTGGCTGTGTTGCTTTTGCCAGCAACCAAACTGAACAGACTGAAGCCACAAATAACAGCTTAAAGGATGTTTTATCTCCACTTATAAACTGGTTTCTCATCATTAGAGTCCATTTAAGCTCTTTTTGTTGTTGCTACATTTTTTATTTCCCAAAGTCCAAATGTCAAAATTCATCTGATTTTTCTTATTGTTTTATTTTAATTAAATATTAGATGGGTTTTATAATATGTTTCGCCCACCAGCTGAACTTTTCGTTTCAGCAATGTTGTAAAGAAATATTCATTAGAAGATAAAACTGACGACTTTAACATCTGAACTGGATTATCCAAGTTGTGATCATTGACACTGGGTCCAGTTTTAAAAGCAACAATAAAGAGATTAAAAGACCAAAAACCTCTAAAACTGTCCTTTATGATTTTTTAAGAGTTTATGTATCTGATAGTCATGCAAATATGCTCAGGCTTTTGTATTTTATACAACAGAGTACCGTGTGGAAACCTAGATTTTCTGTATCTTCGTCTTTAATTGTGCCATGATTATCCAGATGTGGAAAATTATTGAATCAGTTTTCACATTCATAGGTTTTACAGAGAGATGCTGTTATACAATAAAAATCCAAAGCTAGGATCAGAAATCATATTTGCGAACAAAGATCTGTGAGACTTTGTTGGAGAAACGAACGTGAAGCCTTTCCTCTCTGACTCAAATAGGTTTGGTTTTATAATTAACTCTGTGAACATTTAGAAAAACTACTGTGAACATTTGTATCCACTAATTTTTGTCGAGTTCTCCACGTCTCATATTCTATCATCCACAAGGGGGTGCTGTAGCACCCTGAACCACTGCTGATCTGAGGGCGCCCCCTAGTGGTACTGCACGTGAACGACCGTTTAATTGTTGTGAGGTCAGCTCAGAGTGCTCAGAGCTACTTACTAAAAGATGGTGTTAAAAATAAGAATGGAAAACTGGCTTAAAACCGAGTCACTCAAAAGAAAAGCAGATTCCGGTGGAAAGAAAACAACTCCAGGAATATTTACTTATTTTTTTGTATTTAATAGGGCAGAAAATGTTTTTTTTTTTGTTTCTGTTTAAGAAATTCAAGTCTATTTTTCTTTAAATGTTCTTCTAAATCTCAAACAGCCCTGAATGGGATTAAAGAAGAACTTATTTTTTTATTTCTATGTATTTAACATTATTGAAAAGCTTTCACAAACTGTAAATAACTCAAAATGCCCAAGTAGACATGTTCACGCCTTATCTTGGCCAGTCATATTTACCAAACAGTTACCACTCTTCTCACTAGAGTGAACAAAGACACCATCAATAATAAGTGAGTTAAGACACCAATATTGTCATTTCAAGTTGCGTCACATATTAAGATGTGTTATTGCGGGGGCAATTTCAGGTTAGGTGGTCCGTGAGTATTTGTTAAATGGGCAAGTGGTCCTCAGCCTGAAAAAGAACGAGATGCACTGAGGAGTTAAAAATGAAATCAAAAACTTTTTTGTGTGTGTATTAAGAACAATGTGCATTCAGATAAATCCAGAAGGTAATATTAGGATGGGATTGATGGCTTTCTGTTGCCCTTATGGCCTTTTTCTGCTTGGACAGATGGTTTCACTTTACTGTACTCTGTCATCATCGCCTTTTAGAGTTGTTATAAAGAGAAGTGCTTACATAAAAGGTGTGTGCAACATCTGACAAGTCACTTTATGCAAACATGAATTTTACTTGCCTGCTGGGGAATCTGCAGTAGATCTCCAGGGTGCTGAGGTACTTTAATGAACTACATCTGTGCAAAAATAGCAGCCTTCGCAAAGATGGCACTTTCAATTTAAATCCATATTTAGATAGTATAATTCAATCATGAGGAATCAGCTCCGTTTAAAGCAACTAAATCATTTGGGAGATTAATGGCACATCTCCTGTTTTGATCCTCAATTATTTTATTTTTTTTTTATGCAAAAGGAAAGTCAAAGAAAATTTGCATTCCTTTAATGTAAATTTAATCCCAGTCTAAAATCTTAAAACCTACAGAAGCACAGAAGGTAAAAATATGTATTGTTTTAAATGTTCTGCCTTTGATACATGATGAATCACAGTCGCACAAGAAGGAACTGCCTCACCAGCATTCCTGAAGTGCAAATAAAGCCTTCACTCATCTCTGTATCTGGCCTCACCCTGCTTATCAGTTTGACGGCTGAACAAAAACTTCTGACATGTGTACAGTAAAAGGATTGCAGCGATATGCTGAGCAAAAAAAAAAAGAAAAGAAGAAACATCCCAGGCACGACAAAAACAGGCGCTACAAAGTGTATGAACTCATAAAAACACATAAATGAAATAGACAATACTTTTGCTTTAGAGGGTTTTTAAATTTGACAGTGAAAAGTTTAATACTGTAGAGACAGAGAGGAGGAAACTTTGTAAGCGCTGATCAGCGCTGTGGATTGATATCAGAAGGGAATATAATGACCTGCAGGTTTAAATGGATCTAAATCATGCATTTATTCCAACTAATAGGAGTTTGTTATTTTGACAAGTGAAAATACTTTAGCAAAAACTTTTTACCATTTACGAGCACAAACAGAATTCACTGGCAAAAATACTTTCACTCAAACAGGTTGTGCTGACAAAAATACCTCCACTTTGCTCCTGATGAAATGTTTTACTGCATTGCCGAGAATAATTACTGCAAAGATCACAGGCACACATTGCCCTGAAGAAAACAGTTTGAAATTATTCAGCAAATTTAACTTAACGACAGCAAACCAACACATTGACAATAGCAACTGCAGCGGTTGTTGGAGTGAAAACTGGTTTCCAGACAGCTTTAGGTGAAAAGAAGCTGCTGGATATTTGTACTTCTTTTTATGATGAAAGAAAAAAACCATCAGTATTAAAAATTTTCCGTTTTAGAAAGATTTCATTTCATCCTGTTTATCTATACCTGTCCCCGCAAAACGTGTGTTGATAGTCTCTATCATCACCTTTCATATAATTGTTAGCATCTGCAATCTAAGCTGTTCACACACCAAAAAAATGTAATTTATGTTAAACTTTTTGATTGCTAAAGCTTGTGTGTTACCCTTTGATAATAAGCAGTGGAAGCAAAGAACGTGTCTGGTGAGAAT
Source organism: Poeciliopsis prolifica (assembly GCF_027474105.1). NCBI lineage: Eukaryota > Metazoa > Chordata > Actinopteri > Cyprinodontiformes > Poeciliidae > Poeciliopsis > Poeciliopsis prolifica. Next base: position 5,305,987 of record NW_026562391.1, on the reverse strand, counting down.
ATTACAGCTGATGAACAACTTGAAACCTGAAAGCGCCGTTTTCATTCTGTTATCGCCAGATTCGATTTTGGTTTTATTCCAAAGACTTTCTTAAAGATGTTTCTCAAAGTCTGTGTGACCAAAATAACTGCAGCTGCCATGTTCTCCACCTCTGAGTCCACTTTTCACAGAGGTGAAACTGTCACAGGAATGTGCCAAGTCTGTCACTCTACGCGCAGCTGGAAGACCAAAATGTTTTTTATATAGATTTATTGTAAAACAGTGACTTGAGTTTTCCATTGATGAAAAAACAACTAACCTGTTCGTACCTTTACCGTGCCCTTTCGGAACAAGAAAAAGTGGATTTACAAGATTGACTTGATGGTGGACAAATGAACCCCTACCCTGTGATCGCCACACCCATGGCAAAGAAGGGATTAGACAGAAGAGTGCGGGGTGATCTGCCAAATGCATTCCTGCTTTAATGTGAGGCCTCTCCCACTTTGCTGCTATATAACCAGCGAGTCCCGGTGATGTTTTCTACTGCAGTTGCATCTCCAGTTGTTCTTGCTGCTTCAGATCGAAACTCTCCAAGATGTCTCGCTACTCCAGATCCTTCAGCCAGATGTCCACTGGTCAGAAGACCATGAGCGTCTACGGCGGAGCAGGGGGTTCTGGCACCCGCATCTCCATAGGCCAGATTGACTACTTGTCCCGTTCAGGAGCCATCAACACCAAGGATCTCGATCTCCACGTTGATGCCAACGAGAAGGCCATGCTTCAGAACCTGAACAACCGTCTGGCCTCCTACCTGGAGAAGGTGCGCAAGCTGGAGAAGGAGAACGACCGGCTGGAAAAGCAGATCGCAGAGTGGTACACATGCAAAACTGTGATCAGCCATGATTACAGTGCCTATATGGCCACCATCGAAGATCTACGGAACAAGGTAAGAAGAAAACAGGGCTCCCACCCTTGTTAGTCTGATGTGATGTTCTGTGTTTGATGAGGAATCTTTCCACATGTCGTGTCTGTGACGGTGCCACGTCATAAAATTGTTGGATGTCTTTCAAAGTGTGCGGTTAAGAAATTTTCATTACTATCATAACAAATTCAGGCCTCATTAGAGGGTTGATCTTCACAGTGATTCATTTGTCAGTTCTTGTTTAATGGCTCATTTTAGTCATAAATTAAGTTTGAAATTCATAATTAAATGAATTTAAAATCTATTTTACAAGTTATTTTACAAGTTAAGTCAGTATAATCAAACCATATTTGTGAATGAAGCACAATGTCCTTTCTACTCTTTGTCATCAAGTAACATCAAAGAAAAATATATCCTGACTTTTATTGAACAGCAGCCTTGATGTTTTTTTTTCATCCTCAGATCCGAGATGCCACCATGGCCAACTCAAGGATCTACTTGGAGATCGACAATTCAAAACTGGCTGCTGAGGACTTTAAAACGAAGTCAGTGTTTTCTCTAAGCGTTTACTTCCAGCTCCTGCTGTGACATTTCGCTAATGCATCACAACGTGAACTCCTGCCCTACAGAAAACTTCTTCTGCCTTAACCCTCTCTGACCTGTTCTGCCCTTCCCTGTCAGATATGAGAACGAGCTAAGCATGAGGCAGGCTATAGAGGGCGACATCTCTGGACTGAGGAGAGTTTTGGATGATCTCACTTTGCTGAAAACGGATCTTGAGTCTCAGCTGGAGTCTCTGAAGGATGATCTCATCACACTGAAGAGGAACCATGAGGAGGTAAAGCTGCAGAGAAAATCCAGAGCTGTGACAAAGAAACAAGTTCGACGACTTTGGGTTGCCAGATAAGTTAACTAAGCCTCAACAGAAGCTGGACTGGCCCGATCCGACTATGATTAATTAACTCTGGTTGTAAATCATCTAACCGCAGCTATTTACTTTACTAGTAACCTTAGTTTGACTCCTATTTCTGTTGTGTGCCAAAGATAAAACACATTACTTCTTCCTCGCCCCAGATAACACAGATGGAACATTACTTTAGGTTGCATTTAGATGAAAGACCTGGCGGCATTCTTGCTTTTCCTGGGTCTGCCCTTTGCTCTCCTCACATTCCCATATGTTGTTCTCTTCCTGCAGGACTTGGCTGAGATGAGGAAGCACATGACCGGCCAGGTGAACGTGGAAGTGGACGCTGGTTCTCAAGTTGACCTGAACCGGATCATGACGGAGATCAGGGAGCACTACGAGGGTCTTATTGCCAAGAACCGCAAGGATCTTGAGCAGTGGTACCAGAACCAGGTGAGCCACAAAGCTGCAGTCCTTTGAGTCCATCACAGCTTCATTGGACTCCAACAACAGTCGATGTGATTCTGTCCAGATTACAGTGGTGGAGAAGGGTGTAGAAGAACAAACAGTCAATCTTCAGGCATCACAAACTGAGATTAAAGAACTGAAGAACACCCTGCAGAAATATCAGATTGAACTGCAGTCGCATCTGAGTATGGTAAGCCTCATCTTACCATACTTCACTGCATTCAGTTTTACCTCCCCACCCCGTTGAATCAAACCATGACAAAACAAAACACAAACATTTTCTCCTTCCCCAACAGAAATCCTCTCTGGAGGCATCTCTGCTAGAGACTCAGCAACGCTTTGCTGCCCAGCTCTTAAGTCTCCAGGATGTCGTCACAGGCCTGGAAGCTCAGCTGTCAAGTCGGAGCGAAAAGATCAAAGAAAACAAACTGAAGTACGGCACTCTTCTGGACATCAAGACCCGTCTGGAGATGGAGATTTCAGAGTACAAGAGGCTGCTTGATGGGGAGGAAGTCAGGTGAGAGCCGGGCAAGATAAAGAGAACTTTATGAGTGAGATTAAATAAACATGAAGTCATCATTTTCTTTTTTTTTTCCCCTTTTCCAGTACCACCTCTCGACAAGGTAAAATGAGTTTCCTTTTAACTTGCCATTGAAGTATTTTAATTTTTAAGAACATCAGTTTGTTCATAACCTCCTTGTCTTTTTGCAGTGGTCACAAAGACCATCGTTGTGGAGGAGACAATTGTGGATGGAAAGGTGGTCTCTTCCACTAAAACGGTGGATTAAAAAAGCACAGGCAAAATTCAATAAAGGTCATGCAAACATTTTCTTGTGTGTTCTTGTTGTATTTTTGCAAAGCCTAACAGCCAATTAGCCAAACACCAGCCCAGATTAGCACAAGTATTACCACATTATAAACTTCACACTTCTATTGTTAAACCCCCCAAAACACGTAAACAACTTTTTAAATTAAAATTGATCATTTGACTTTATTTGTCATTGGGACAGTGTAATAAATAAGTTAGCAAGCGGCCTTGCTAATTTTAAACACCTGACTATAGGAGGTTTTTTGAAGAATAGGAAAAGAGACGGGGATAAAACGAATAAGAGAAAAAGAAAAAAGCAGAATGACCAGTGCTAAAAGGACCTTCATCACGTTTCCCCGTGAAAGCAGCTTCGCACCATCACTGATGCTGATGTGTGTCTTTAGCTTTAGCTCAGTGGCAAAAGGGCTCCAGAGTTTGGGAGCCTGAAAGACTGCAGAGCCAATCAGCAGAACCGAGACATGGTGACAGCAGAGGGCAGCAAAAGCGAGTCTAATGGCAACTGGGACCAACATGGAGCCATCTCTTGACTGAATCTTTTCAGTTTGTTTAAATAATGGGACTGAGGCGCCGGAGAGGCTCGAACAAGGAAGGCAGTTTAATGAAAAGCGCTTTTCTAAAAGGAACAAAGCCGTCGCATGCACGTGAACGTTTGTCTTACAGAAATGTTTGGGCTGCTGCTCTTTGGTGTTTCCAGGTAATGAAGATTGGGAGAAATCAGACGCAACCCCAAGGAGTGGGCCCAGCCTGCTTGTGTCCTGGTGAATTATTTCAAATGTCTGCTTTGATTGTTTGGTTTGTGCAGATGTTCTGTACAGCAATAAGACACAGTTATATGGTTCTTTTCACAAACTATCTACAGGCCTTGTTAGATTTAGAGGAACTGTGATTCTGTGTGTGACTTAATAAATAATGTAAATATATATATAGATAGATAGATAGATAGATAGATAGATAGATAGATAGATAGATAGATAGATAGATAGATAGATAGATAGATAGATAGATAGATAGATAGATAGATAGATAGATAGATAGATAGATAGATAGATAGATAGATAGATAGATAGATAGATAGATAGATAGATATATAGATAGATAGATAGATAGATAGATAGATAGATAGATAGATAGATAGATAGATAGATAGATAGATAGATAGATAGATAGATAGATAGATAGATAGATAGATAGATAGATGATTTTTTGGGAGGTTTGGGGGGTCTGCTGTGGGGTTTTACTAATTTGATTCAATTCAGAAAAAGTCATGCTTGGAACAAATAAAGCACAGGTCTTGTGTCACGCTGAAAAACGCCCAGAGCTGGAGTACGTAACTTCTGACAATAATACTGTTCTATTGTTAAAACTGTCACTGTGGCAATATAACATGAGACAAATAATCTGTGAAAAGATTGACCTCCCCTGAGAAATGCACCGTCCCTGTCAAAAACAACCAAGCACTGCCAGGAGGAACATCTTAGAGCCATCAATAACCCTCATTTATGAGATGTTCATTCTGTTAACCCTCTCAGGCTCAAATTACTTGCAAAGACTAGCTAAGTAGCACTGAGCTGTTGCAAATCTGCAATATCTGCCTGGAGAGGGTTAATAGTGGAGAAACTATGTTCCAGGAAAACAGTTTATCCGCTATCTTCGGTGGCTACGCTAACTGGCTTCAGCATTCACAGCAGGCTTCATTGTAGAGCAGCAGAGAGCAAGGAGGAGGTTGGGAGAAGCGCATACACACGGATGATGTGAGCAGGAGCAGTGTATTTCTTCAGATAGCAGCAGATCCACAAGGAGAGGCCATGTCTCATGTTATAGAGTTATGACAGTGGCAGTTTTAATAAAAATGTGAAAAAACATATTTTCTCATAAAAATGTCACACTGCAGCTTTAAAGCACAGTAAACGACAGCTGGACCCTCATTCCTGCATCCTATGCAGACGGTCAGAGCATGATGCCTGTAATATTTGGTACTGAATCTAAACAATGACAAGGAGAGAGACTGATATCAGTCTGCATCGACAGAAATTGACAAAGACATATTTTCCTGTAATTGTCTGTCTTTTTTAAAACACTAAAAGGATAAAGTCAGTGGCAAAGCAACAAAGAAAGTTTCTGTTTTCTACCACTTTGTTGAGTTTAAACTCATCCCTGTCGGGTGTTTTCGTACAGATTCCTTGTTGTCTTCAGAAGAGGAATAAATGTGTTTAAAGACCCAATAACTTTCCTTTTAAATGTGTTAATATTATAGGATTATAGGATTTATTGTCCTTCCAACACGTCATTTAATTGAGCCTGTAAGCTTGGCGGTGAGCCATCACGATTATACTGGTGCACTGCAAAAAAAAAAAATATATATATATATATATATATATATATATTTTTTTACTTCAGGATACTGAAGTAAACCTTATAAGAAATTGTTTTTCATAAACTAATATCTATGTTTTTAAGCAGATAAATTTCAAGTCAATCCACTTTTTTTGAATTAGAGGCTGATCCTCTTAGTCTGAAGATGTGACAGAATGCAAGGCACAATTTCCATTTTAAAGCGCTGGCTGGCTGTTGATAGTATGTTAATGAAAACATATTTTACTTGGCATTTTCAAGAATTACAACGACACAGGATAGAGTGACAAGAGGCTTTTATTGCGTTGGTGTGATATGAAGGAAGCAGTTCTGATCCAGGTGGAGACGCGTCCCGCCGCTGCTGCTCTTCGTGTTTTCTGTGAGTTTCGGGTCATCAGGAGGTGGTTGAGGAAACCACCTTGCCGTCCTTAATCTCCTCTGTGACCACGATGACCTTCTTCACGGTGCTGGTTTCTTTACCGCCAATGCTACAAGACACGAAGACAATCAGCGCTTGTATAAAGATAAATGTGAGTCTTTCGTTTAGTTTTGGTTAGACGTCAGCTTGTCTATTTTTTTCCCCCACTAACCTGCCCTCTCCATCTAGCAGCCTCCTGTATTCTGCGATCTCCATCTCCAGCCTCGTCTTTATGTCGAGCAGCATCTGGTACTCGTGGCTTTGTCGTTCCATGTCGGCACGCAGCTGTGTCAGCTGGCTCTCCAGAGATGTCACCTGCATCTGGAGCCCTTGGAGCTTCATAGAGTACCGGGACTCTGTATCAGCTAACGTGCCCTCCAGACCCGCTTTCTGATGAGGAGAGTGGAGGATACGTACGTTTACCAAAATCAGAACAATAGCATTTGGTTCGTGGGAGCAGAAGCAAAGCCAGGTCAGGGTAACCTACCATGCTGTATTGTGATTGTAGCTCAATTTCCAGGCCTTGCAATGTGCGCCGGAGCTCAGAGATCTCTGTCTTGCTCGTCTGCAGAGTTTCTGTGCTGTGCGCCACCTCTTTGTTGAGCGTCTCTGTCTGCAGATATGGGAAAACATTAGAGTCATGAATCACATCAAACTTTTAAGCTTCTATTGACCACTGGCTTCAGTGACCATGACCACCTTGAAGTCAAGAATCTGCAAATACCGAACGGTAAAAAGCCTGGTGTCTGCTGAACGTCTCAGAGAAAACCAAGTCTCACCTTTGAGTCGAACCAGGTCTGGAGTTCCCTCTGGTTCTTGGCAGCCACGCCTTCATACTGCTCACGGATCTCAGCCATGATCTTGCTCAGGTCTACCTGCGGCTTTGCGTCCACCTCCACATTGATCTGACCGCTCATCTGGTTCCTCATTGCCTCCATTTCCTGTGCAATCACAACGCATGTTCAGTTGAATTGGCTTTCTGTGGATTTTCTGCTACCTTTGAGACAGCATGCGGATGTAGACTTGCTCATGTTCTGGACGCACCTCCAAATGGTTCTTTTTGAGGAAGACCAGTTCTTCCTTGAGACCCTCTATCTGCATCTCCAGGTCAGATCTGGCTAACGTGAGCTGATCCAGGACTCTCTTCAACTCGGCAATGTCTGCCTCCACTGATGTACGCATGCTGAGCTCGTTTTCATACCTGCGGGGCAGTAAAAAACACACATCATCTTCTAGTGACTTCTTCCAATTGCACAAACACATCAAGGCTTAAGCTCCTGTTCTCACTTGGTTCTGAAGTCATCTGCTGCCAACTTTGCATTCTCATGGGCCAAGAAGACGCTTCCATTATCACGAATAGCATTCTGGATCTGCAGGATGAAGAAGTAATTCCCAATATTGACTGCCAGTGATTTATTTGATGCATTGAGGATGGAAAATAATGTGTCAATTAGAACTAGAAAGTCGTGCAACGTACCTTTCCCTGCAGGTCAGCGATGGTGGCCTCATACGCAGAGTAGTCCCGGGAAGCAGGGCCGGTCTTGTTGTCCAAGTACTGTCGGATCTTCAGCTCCAGCTCGGCATTGGCGCTCTCCAGTTTGCGCACCTTCTCGAGGTAAGAGGCCAGACGGTCGTTCAGGTTCTGCATGGTGGCTTTCTCGTTGGCTCCAACGTGGATGTCCATTCCGCCGCCGAAACCTGATCCCCCTCCCATCCCGTAGCTTCCACCCCCAAACCCACCAGAGGAGACGGAGATCTTCGCTCCACTTCCACCTGCGCCACCATAAACACTGGAAGCGTACTGCCTCTGCACCCGGACTCCACCCAAGCTTCCGCCACCCAAGTTGCGTCCAGAGTAACCGCTGGACATGCTAATTCTTGATAGGCTGCTCATGGTTGAAGCTGCTCAGGAGGTCTGCCTGCTCGAGAGGGAAGGAGATGGCTGAGATGCACAACTCTGCTGCTGCTCCCTTTTTATGCTGTACGCCCCTACTGCCAACATGGGTGGAGCCCACAGGATGACTGATGGCGAGAACATTATCGAAAATGGGTGCAGAGTCCCACCCTTCATGCACCAACTTCAGACTGTTTTTTTTTTTTTTGCTTTTTTTTATTATCATGCCACTATACAGAACTGGACATTTAAAAAAAAATCTTTACAGCAAGCTGAAAATCAGTTACAAAAACTAACTCCAGACACACTAATTTCATAAGACTGTGTTTGATTTATTAAAATGCGTCAACCTTTTTGTGTCTGCGGCAGCCTGAGTAAAAGAGCCACACCCATTATTGTCGCAAGTTTAAAGTCCTGCTAAGATCCTGTCAGGTAAAAGCAATTTCCTTTGATTTTCTGCAATCGGTAACACGCAGGACAAACAAACACGCTGCCCAAACCAGTTTTGTTGCCAAGACGCTGGTCAGAACAAACACAAGAAAAAGGATGAGCTTGGCTTATGTCAGGTACATTTTCACGTTGCAGTCAGAAAAACTTTCTTTTAAGATTGTCTAGGACAAGGTGCACATCTTACATTTCAGTCTCCTTTTGTTCTGCAGCAGCCTGCAGGGTTTTTCCTCCTGCAACTCTCTCTGGCTTTATTCAATACTTGGCTCCCCATGCACTTAACTGGCTGTTATTTTCTTGGACTGGAGTCCTGGCATGCCCCGTCATAACCCGAAAGAGAACAAGCTCTCGCTTGTTTGCTTCTTTACATCCAGAAGGGTTTCATAATATCCCCCCCGAAGATTTAACCAAACTGTCACAGAAAACCTTTGGAAATAATTACATAGTTTAAACTTTTTGAATCCATTTCATAGATCTGGAGGCATGTTGGTAACACTGACAGTTTTAGCAGCTGCGCCTTTTTCTGTGTGCGTGTCTGTGATTTATGGTTTTTATTACCTCCAACCGATGGATGCCTGTTGCTGACGGTGCATGCACACGGCTCCTCAAGCTGCAACTTATCGCTTTGAGGATCCAAACTCAACTCCTCAGAGCTAAACAAGAAACAGATGTCAGAGACTCTGGGCAGTTTCAGGCTGAAGTGGAGACAAAACGACTTAATATGCACAACAAAGTTGCTCTTCATCACATTGTATCTTGATTTCTACGCCACGGACAGAAGACTTTTTTTTTTTATCCCTTTGGAGGATTGGCAAAACTTAAAAAATAATTAGATGTAAAAAGGAGCTTGAAGACAAACCAGAGGGAAAAACTGGTGACATCACCACATGTGCTTCAAAGACCAACTAAACAGCCTTTCCAGAACTTTACAGAGTTCACTGATGTATGTTGGAATTGCCTAAGGTCCAGTTTAATTGCCTGTGGCAGAGGTAAATGTCAGAAAGACCTGAATTTGGAAGCAATGGCTTCGTGATCGGAATATTCCTTCTGGAGAAAGTTTTGTCAGAGTGTCTGGTTGGGTTACTACCTTTAAAACAGAAATGACGTGATAGATTTAAGAGCATCAAGTTTGCATGTACTCCCCAGACACGCTGTTCGGTGCGCCAGCTTTCTCACACAGTCCACAAACACGTTAGTTAGTCTCTGGATAGTTCTTAGACATGACTGTGTGCATTGGACGCATGATTCCTGTGTTACCCTGTGATGGACTGACAATCTGCCCCTCTGTCCCTCTTAACATGTGCAGACTAAAGATGAATATTTCTTGATACAGTCATGACTTGAATCTGATTGTGGATTTTTTTTTTTATCACATTTGCAATAAAAACATAAACCTGTAAATGTGCTGATGTCACACGTCCTGCAGCGTCGTGACCAAATCTTCAGTGTCCATCTTGGAGCAGAGGCTTTAGGTGACAGACGGGAGCTGAATCGCTTAGGATTTAAATTTGTTTCCATGGTGACAGCTTTCCTCATCATGTCTCTGTATTTCCATTGGCTGCATGACTTCACACCACAGCGCACTCTGATGTGGCACAGAGGTGGAAGTGAAGCAGAACGAGCCGCTGCTGCGCTCATTACGCTGAACATGTTTCAGAGCTCTGTGCAGCAGGTTCTGGATCAAATTCTTATTTACCATTTCAAGTTCACTGTAAACTACACATTAATACCCTCAATCAAACCGATTCAAATCTGAGGCATGTAGGTGAATTGTCCTGTTTCAAAAATGGCCGATGTGAGACTCTTCTGGCAGTTTGTGGCAGACCTGGCTCCAAACTTTTCACAAACTGGCTGCTTTGTTTTATCATAAAAAGGATAATTGGTGAGCTGTCACAATTGGAAAAATGATTGGTTTGTCAAACAATGTCTGCATTTAGCATTCTGAGACAAAGAGCTTATGTTGAAGAACAATACGTTTGCATTTCGTCTCTATATTTTGTTGGTGACATTATGAGTGCAGATCAGAAATTGTAAATGCGTTGCAACAGGACAGCTCTGTTTTGAGAAAGCGCTGGCATTTTGGCATGATGTGACCTGCACAGACTATCCAAAGTGAACAGCTCACATCACTGCTGCAGGGCGAAACGACGATCCGGAAACATTTGCAGTTTGTGATTGCTCTGTCGCCCTGGGTGAGTAATCATAACAAGGTAACGTGAGAGGATCTCTCTGTCCCGCAATTAAACCTGAGCATCAGCAGCCAGAAGGAAAGACAAAGCACTAAGCAGAACATTCAGGACGCGGTGCACAGAAATGGGTTTCTGTGGTTTCATTGGGTAGAGACCAACAGAGTTGCGTCCAACCTGTATGTGTTTCACTTTGCACCCAATGACATCTCAACATAGAAACCTGCTCCCACTGCAAGCATGAGCCTCTACAGACAATGGATGACCAAACCTGAACTGTTGGCAAGGCTATTTATAACAGGGACAAATGATGATTTACATTCTTGGTTAGTGTCAACTGCATCGTGTTGCATTCGTACCTGCTCAACTGTGTCATATTTTGTCAAATTACAACCACAAGCCGCAATGTTTTCACTAAAATTTTACATACAAAAGCGCAACAAAAACTTTGCAGCGCCACCTTTTGCTGCAACCTCTGCCAAAGACAAACAACAAAAAGATTCAAACCAACTCAAGAAACAACAATGTATGCTGTTTTTATTGAATTTGTTTTATTCCGTTAACCCCATGATTGATTCACGCAAGTAAGACGGGTCAAAATCAACAATGCAAATTTTTTCTTCCACACGAACAAATCAACCTCCCAAGTTGAAGAAGCACAAACCTTTCCCACCGCCCAACATGAACTCTTTTAGGTCTGGTTAATCCCGGGGATTTGTGGTACTACACACCAGCAAACAGAGGAAAATGCACCTGTAAATAAGAGTTAATAACACCATATTCACCTGCTGTCTGTTTGTCTTTGTCTTTGTTTTTATCTTAAATGTACAACTCATTTTAACGCTGCTCATTCCTGCACTACACTCACCTTTCTTACAGTCACAGTAAAGCCATTGTTTCATTTCTCGGGGAGCGATTGATTGATGGTGTCGGTATGTGTGGGCGAAAGCCAAGGTGTGGTTGTGGTTTTTGTTTGGAAGCTTTGTATTTGCCTGCTCCGTTTTGCTGAATGAAGTAATCAGCATTTCGCTTGCTGGAACGATCCAAACCTCACCACAGATTCAACCTAATTTATGACTTCTTAAGTGGATTATTATTGCACATAAGTTGGAGATCCGTTTGTGGTTGAGGCAAGAAGATCATATTTAATTCCTTGTCACACATTTGCCTGCACTGCACGCTGCTCATGATGCAAAAAGCAGATTCCAGTCGGAGTAGAAAGTACTTTCCCGGCTTATAGAAAGAACCCCTCACCCCCTGCTTGTCATGAAACGAAGAACAGTATGACTGTAATGTTAGACATGCCCATCGGCCTTTACCTGGGCGTGGATCCCTTCTGTGAGGGCCAATGCAAAACAGTATCTGTCAACTCCTTGTGAGGGTGTGTGTTAGTGCCAAGATGACTCACAGCCCCGTCAGGTATTTTGATTTATTTATTTTTTTATTTTTTGGCAGTAATCTGGTGTCTTTGTGTTCTGCTGCACGCTCTGTTTCATGTACGGATTTCTTCTGATGCCCTGCAGGGAGTGACCACACCTCACTCAGGTTTCCAGGCAAAGGCTGCAGAGATTTCACAAACCTGGAAAGTTACAGCTCCCAGTGATAAAAATCAAAGTTGATTAATTCCAATTTAAAAAAAAAAAAAGCTATGTAGCGTGCTTGTGTGGTGTTGTGGTAGTGATAGAGGAAGCTCCAGTAAACTGAAGGAGAGGTTTTATTTCCTGAGGACCTGAACACGAATGTGGTAAACCGCGTTCTGGTTTGATTGACTGTAAAAAACGTGTCTTCAGACAGCCATTTGTTTTTTTTTTACAATTTTCACATCAGGAGGAAACACTTTGAAATTTGAGATGCTACAACCAGAGTTTTATGTTTGAGGGCGTTCTTTTTTTTTTGTTTGTTTTTGCACCTGAGGTTCCTGGACAGTTTTGTGCAGTTTGCTCGTGTCGATGAGGAGCAGCAAACAACTACAATGGAGGCCGAAGCGGCGGTGCAGAGGCTGTCTGGAGGAGGCAGACGGATTCACTGTGGTGAAAAACAAAATCAACGAAGACATCCAAAACATTCCACGCAGTTTCAGCGAATTTAAGCTGCTTTTTGCTACTTGTGTTCGTAAAGGAAGCTTGAGAGGCAGATTGTTGAGCTGAGGCCTCCAGAGAAGACTTAATGCAGATTTGTTTTAGGTTTTCACTGACCTGCACTTTTACAATTAGTAACTGGTTGAAATGGGACTGCATGCACTTATGCAGGATTTAAATCTGACTGCACTTAATTGTATAAATCTGGATTTGACTTAATTATACGCATGTGGTTAAAATAGCAAAGGAAGTAAATTATCTTTAGATACTTTTAGGGTTTCTAGCCTGCTGAGTATTTCTCTACTGTTTCCCAGTTTTCATGGCATGGTGAAATATACAGGGTGTGTTCTTGTTCAAGTGAAGTTGAGTCAACCGAGAACATCTTATCATAAAGGGTGTATTTTATGATTGCATATCTGAAATGGTGTTTATTTTGTATTTGCCCTTAACAAATACAGCTGAAGTGAGCTAAAGGCTGTTCAAGCTTCCTGTGCTACCAACTCTGGGCTGTGGTCTATTTAAACAAGTTTCAATTGATTTGATGTTATCTGTTTTCTTAAAAAATGTAATGCTTTGTGTAAAGTGCTAATTAGTGTATCCGCCCTTTGGGGCTGCAGCACCACAAGCCCACCCCTACCTGCGCCACTTTGAAAACATCATTTTTTTTTGTACGTAATATAAAGATCCTGTGCTTCAGCACAGGTTCCTGAACCTTCATTGTTACATAAACTTGACATGTTGACAGGGGATTATGGATGACGGCTCTGATTCCAAACAGATTCAGCTTGTTGAAAGAAAGCAGCCGCACAAAAGCAGCAAAAGGAGAGGGTGACCTCAAATCACTTAATCCCTTTTACCGAGTGAATTACTGCATTGATCCCATCCAACGCTCGGCTTCATTAAACTCCACTTTGACAAGAAATCTTTGACGTCTCCAGAATGACCAGCAACCCATAATTTTAGCTCTTAGAGCATAATAAACCTCTTTGTAAGATCTATTTATTAAAACAAGGAGAGAAAAAAAAGCTTCTGCGTCAAATCATTTCCAGCATTGGCTCCGTTTCCTCCAGGACTTTTGGATGTGTAATAAAGCTTCAGTTTTACTCATCCAACAGATAATTAACTTACTGCCAGTGAACCAAGCTAACCATATTTGGAAGAGTCTGTTTTGCAGCACACACAAAAAAAATCTGTTTCCATTTTAGCAAATTCAGGTTATGCAACATGAAGCTGTGCCAGACCGTCTTCACAGAGACAACAGAGACACCTGGTGGTCATAATGTACATTACATCAAAGTGAAATTTATGTTCTCTGAAGAGATCAACACTGGGTTTATAAAACCTTTGCAGTATTGTTATATATTTTATCTTTAGTTACTATGATTAACGTACAGAGGGGCATGAGCTTCAACTATGATCAAAATGACAGACATTTATCTGAGCCCAGATTCACTTTCTGTTTGTTTGCCACTGGATTTTTGAAGTTGTTTATTTGATTTTTTTTTAATTTTTTTTGGGGTTATGATTTTTCCAAAAGCAGAGCCCGGATAAAGACCATCGCAGAAATCAAGTTCGCTGCATATGTCAAGACAAATCCCAAACACCAAAAACAACATGCGGCCAGCTAAAAAGCACAGCTAAATCACAAACTCAGCAGGTTTTAGAGGAGGCAGGCAGGCTACTGAACAGTATGCACTTGAGTGTCAACAGAGGAGGACACAACTTGTCCATTGACAATTTCCTCCACGATGGTCTTCACTCTCTTCTCAATGTGGGGCTTTTGCTCTGCAAAGGGAATATAAAGTCAATAAGATGTAAGAAGATGAGAACATTTCGGGGATTTTGACACAAAAGCGTCAGGATTAAACGGGTGAAGGGTCGAAATTCTTACCTTCAACTTCCACTGTCACTTGCTTAATGACCAGAGCCCTGTGAAATGAGTCAAATAAGTATAAATACTCCCAGGAACAATATTTAACACAATTGGGTCTGATTCTTGGTGAAGATCTTCTCTGATTTCTGTTGTGAGGAAAAATTATGCAAAAGAACATCTTTCAAACCTTACAAAAAACAGCAGTTTCCTTCTGAAAAGTCAACATAAAATGATGAATTTTGAGCTTTTCTTTGATCACTGAGATTTAGATTTTTCCCTTTGAAAGTTGACTTAGTTGTTTAACAGTTTGTAACACAAACACTTACAGGCTGAGTTCACTCATCACAAAATGGCTAAAAGAGAAAGAAAAAACAGAGAAAACATTTTCTCTCTTTTTGTTAGTAAAAATTGGATAAGCAGGAATGTTTTCCTGTCACCTTCCTAACAGTAGAAGGCGCCGTTTCTTTCGGACAGAGATGAGAGATTTGAACGAAGGCTCTGAAGTCAAGAGGACAACATCTAATGGAAGTGATAAAAGTTTTGTTTCATTAAATTTGGTAAAGAAAAATAAAGACACATTCTAAAATGTTTAAGATAGGAGGGAAGTTTTTGTATGTATTTCAGCATTTTCATTTACACAGAGCTAGAATTGAAACCCTCTCTTTTTAGATGAAAAAAGTAGTGAATAAAAAGACACATAGATCAATTGAACCTTTACGTTTAAAACCAAACTCAAAAATCTATTAAATTTCTGATTCATTACAGATGAGAGCTTCTGCTAGAGGAAAGCATGAACATATGATCCACCACCAACAGAAACTGCAGCTTGCCATGTTTGAAACTTGAAGCTGAAATAAAGAAAATTTCTCAGACCCTGTGATTTAAAGAACCATCTCAAATATATGACTGAGCTTCGGCTACAATGTTGAACCCTCAGAAATGTTGCATCCCAACCCTCGGAGCGAACGGGTCTTACCTTCTCCAGGTAGCAGGCCAGACGGTCGTTGAGGTTCTGCATGGTGAACTTGCCTTCGTTGAGCACAGGCCAGTCGCCGCCTGCAGAGCACGAGGAGTTGAAGTACGACCCCTGGGAGATGCGCGTCCCGAAGCAGCCGGCTCCTCCATGCACGCTGTGTGAGACTCTCCGGGGGCCGATGCAGGAGGACTCCAGCGTCCAGCCTCCCAGGGAGCTGGAGCTGAAGCGCTGCTGGTTGACAGGCGCAGACATTATGCTGCTGAGCTGGAGGAGGAGGCGGAGGACGGTGCGGACTGACTCTGCTGCAGACAGCTGGGCCCTTTATAGAGATGAGATGGCGTCAGGGCCCACAGCATGACTACCTGAGGTATGCACATAGCATAATAGAGATTCACAAGTGAATGGGCGTGTTTGTGTCAAAAAGGTTAAATCATCTTGTTCTGCAGCTCAAAACAGACAATTACACTGATATCCAGCTGTATGCTGGTGCATGGGGCAGTACACTGTTCCAAATTATTATGCAAATTGGATTTAAGTGTCAAAGATTTCATTTTTTGTTGTGCTATTAAATTTATAGATGGTGTTGATTCGTTTGTCTGGTTAAGGATGTTCCACATTATTAAGCAGGCCACAGGTTTCCAGCAATATGGGAAAGAGAAAGAATCTCTGCTGACGAAA
This sequence comes from Poeciliopsis prolifica, assembly GCF_027474105.1. NCBI lineage: Eukaryota > Metazoa > Chordata > Actinopteri > Cyprinodontiformes > Poeciliidae > Poeciliopsis > Poeciliopsis prolifica. The sequence continues at coordinate 5,289,983 of NW_026562391.1, read as the reverse complement.
ATCATCATAGTGTAGAGCCGTATGAGAAGGTATGAAAACATTAGATATTTAACTAGAACTGAAGTAATAATAGTAATTTATTGACGAATATAATTAAATTAAATGGGGAATAAAATAAAAAAACAAGAGTTTTTCTTGTAATCATCTGTGATGTGGTAACATCCAATCACACAACAGTTCACTCAGCCTCACCACGTTCACATTTGGGTTTCTTTAAGTCTGGGATTTAATTTACAGAATAACTGGTTTTGTTTAGAAGGAAATACATCATTACATTGTATTCTAGAATAAGTGCGCACATTTTAAACATGCTATGTTTTGCTTGATTTCGTTTGTTCTTTGAGTTACTTCAGTGCCGGCTGCTCCAGTCCTTCAGGAGAACAAAGAGCTGCAAAAGGGTTAATATTAATGTGGTTCATAGCACATTAATATTTTTATTTCTATTTTAGAGTCAATGCCGTCATCAAGAGGAGAGATGGGATGTTCCTATGTTAGCTTCAGTTAGGTTTTTGTGGGTTCTCGTCTTCGTGTTTTCTATCACTTGGTCTCATTTAGGCAGGTCTGTTGGTTTGAGTCAGTCTGAGTTGAATTCTGTTACTTTGACCTCTTCATGGGCCCAATTTTGTTAGTTGTCATTATTTACCCATGTTTTTGTTTGGGGTTCAATAAAACAAACTCTTTTTGAATTTAAGCCTGTGCCTGGCTCTCCTTTGACTGCACAGACCATCACTTCCTCAAGACAAGAAAAATAAACAACTAATGTCTCCTTCATCCCAGCAGTAAGTTCAGCTTTCACTGAAATAAAGCCAGTCAGACTTTTTTTGTTGTTGTTGTTAAGTTTCTTTTTTGGTTTTGCTCCTGGTGAGAGCTGAAAAGTGAGCAGGTGGACGTGAGCGCGACGCCAGCGCCGGCTCACCCACATTTCTGAGTCGACCATCTGGATATTTTATCCGTGAAAACAATCTAAAAGCAACAGAAAACTTTCTGCCGTCTTCACTGATAAGGAGGGCGTGTGCGCATTTTCTGAACGTACGAGTCTGATCTGGGAATCTGGTCCTGCGAGAAAGTTGACTCCGTGATCAGATTAGATTGATGCTGCACGAATAGATGCAATGATTATTTCAGCGACACAGAATTTAGAAATAGAAAGTTTTGTTTGGTGTTGGTGGAATCTGACTTGCAGAGGGTGGGCTGAACGAGCCACCCGAGAAAGAAAATCTATACTGACTGCAAACATCATTAATGCCTTCTAATCTCCGAGGTGGAGTCACTAACGGGAAAGCAACCCGGGAAGTCCAGCAGCAGCTCACTTCCTGCTGAGGCTCGTCTCCATCCTCCTGGACCCATTGTAAAGATAACTAAACTTTCCCCACAGAGAGAAAAGAAAAACACATCTGAGCTTTTAGACTTCCACTGTGAGTATTTAGAGGGAGCAGCGGAGGCCTGCTGGTCATTTTACACACAAATTGAAACGTCTGAGTCAGTTTGACCCATTTTTATCAATTAGGGTAAAATTGATAAAAATTTTACCCTAATTGGGTAAAATTTTTAGTTGGATAAATACTCACAGACAGAGCTGGGAATGTGATGGTTTATCTTTGGTGCTGAGCTGCAGATCTTAAGAGGGTGGAGGGCCTCATTACCATCACCCTAATGCATTACCTGTGGTCAGAGGAAACGACTGGCAGAATTAAAAAAAAAAAAAAATCATTATTTTAAGCTTAGCCGATATAATTGGCTAAAAGAAATGCAATCTCAGTACAGAAATATTGCAATTATAAAAATCTAAGTAATAAATGTGTTTCTCTTTTTATCAGGGTCTTCCTCTATAAAAGTTACCATTTCAAATATTGAAAGCTTTTTGGGTTTTTTTAATCTTGGGTTTTTAATTTTTTATTGCTTTGGTTGACATTTCTGTGTTTATAATCTGCAGATGAACCATTATACTTTATTGGCTGCAAGCAGCTCTAAAACATTATTGAATTTCTTCTTTAAACTCATCGACTTGTTTTATTGTTATTGCAGTGCGAAAAGCATAATTACGGGTTTTAAGGCGCATCGTTTCCTTTACGCACTTCCTTCCCGAGCATCTGTCTCCCAATCCATCGAATGCTCCCCGATGAAGGTTCTTATCAGTCTTTGATTTTAGGTGGTATAAAAGAGCTGACCGGCTCTCGGGTCTGCAGCCGAAGCAGCATCTTTCTTCAGAGCGAACGTCCCACCCCATCCTCACAGGTACTTTTTATTTTTGGTGTGCGAGAGGAAGATCTCACCTGCACTTCTAACAGATTTTTCTCTTTTTTTTCCATCTTCTTGGTGCAGAAATGTCCAGAAAAGTCATGTTGGTCTTTGCGCTGTTGGTGGCGTCGATGGCCTCCGATTCTGCGGCCTCGCCTCAGAGCGCCGCGGCCGGACAGGCGAAGGGAGCGGACGTCCTGCAGCGGCTCCTGGCCAAGAGGGAGGGAGTGAGGGAGGCGTCGGCGACCCGGGCAGAGAGACGGGCGCACCTGTCTGAAGACGAGCGGGAGATAATGACCAAGCAGGTCATGCAAGCCATCGCAGGTACGCCGGGGCGGCTGAGAACGTTTCCTTCTGATCATCTGATCAGATGGGTGACTGTGCGGAAAGTGATCAGATCTGTGCACTGAGGTGTTGTGTGTGTGTGGTTCAACGTAGGAATGGTTTGTTCACAGAGGTGATAAACTCTGACTGCATGTTGGGCCGCGACTACCAGGGCTGGGTGGACTTCGGACGCAGGGACGCAGCGGAGTGAGGAAGGACAGCAACTCTGTCCTGGTGTTTGTTCACGATGTACAGAAAAGTTGAGGCTTGAAAATGTGTAAATAAAGACCTTTGCAGAATGATCTCTGTGGTCCGGACTGATTTCATCTTCACTGAATGACATTCGAAGCTGAAATGGATGAAAATGTATGTTTGTTTTTTTTATTCTCAGGTGGTAAAACACACTGACAGAGAGCTGGCAGACTACAGTGGAAAGCAGTGCAGAGAAACAGGAATTTGGCATATTTAGGTCAAAAACTAATTACAACATTGTGTTTATGATTTCTTCCCTTTTAAATCCACAGTATCCTATGCCATTTTTTGCTACATTTGATTGCTCTGAATGTTCAAACATTAAAAGACTGAGAAATCACTCTTAATGCCCAGAAAAATTATCCTGATCAGACAGAATTCCCAGCGGTTTAACAGAATCCTGACGGTGTGAAATACAGCAGAATCGACATGATCCGTTTCTTTGTACGCTTAAAGTCCAACCCGTTCGCTCAGGCGTGGCTCAGATCGACACACAAAACAAATCGAAGATGAGAAGATATGTGGGAGGTTGACGGACGTCACTGCAGCGCTCCTGTATCAGTTTCTCTCAGTGTAGCAGCTCTAAGTTACAGGAAAATCAGTGCTTTGGTGCATCTGAATGTTCTTCAGTGCCACAACGTCAGTTTATACTGCATGTAGTCTTTTTTTTTCTTTAAATATCAAACAAGAATACTACTATTTACACTTTGGAAACTAAAAAAAACAACAACAACAAGCGATTACATTATTTAAAATCAGCGATGGAAACAGTAAAATGACGCTCACCAACACAATATAAAAAGATTCAGTTTGCTGTTTTGTGTGTGTGTGTGTGGGTGTGTGTGTGCGCGATGAGAAGCAGTAATCGGCTCCTGACATGAACACTGGCTGAGTTCATCTCTCTACCCGGTTCACGTCTCAAGCGTGGCTCCAACACATTCGGTGGCGTTCTGTTTTTCAAGACACAGTTGCTGTGGTGGGCTGTGAATTGCACGGTGGGGGAATCTCATGGCTCAATGTGAAGTCACGATGGTGAAGAGGGGGATTCAGGGTGAGTGTGTCAAAGTTTTGCAGAGGGATTGTGTCCATCGGGCCCTCGCCGGCCCATCATTCCCCAGGCCGCCACCCGGTGCAGCCCGAGGCTCTGGAGCTTCTCCACCAGGTTCAGGCTGAAAAGGCTCGACTCTCCCGTCTGTTTCACGGCGGAGGTCGGAGGAGGCGGCGGCGGCGCGGCAGGGGTGTAGTGCAGGTTGCTGTAGGGGTCGGTGGAGGCGGAGATGCCGTGTTGCTGCAGCAGCTGCAGCAGTCCCAGGGATGCAGTGGCGCCGGCGGTGGAGGAAGACGAGGCGCTCACATGCTCACGGTCCCGATGAGGTGGCAGGCTGAAAGAGCGAAGGCTGCAAACAAAAACATTAAATTGTTAGAAATAATGTGCTGAAAGATCTCATTTAAAAGACATCATCCTATGTGTCATGGCAGCTGGACATATTTTTAAAGTAAGATAGAAAAAATAGTCATTTCATTTCACACATAAATATACAGTAAACTTGTAATAAAATAACAAAAATAAAAAAATATACATTTGAAGTAACAAAAAACAATGATTTATTAGAAATATTAAACATTTGTATTCAAATCTAAAACTTAAATAATAAATTATTAAGTAATAATTGTTGATAATAAACATGTACCAGAAAAATTACTCATTATTTTATATTCTATTTTATATTGGAAAACATTGCTTTTCTTAAAAACAATGTTCAAGATAATAATAAAAAAATCTTAAAAATATCTGTAAGAATATTAATATGATTACGTCAAAGATATTTTGCATAATATAAAAAATAGAAATATAACAATAACAAACATATAAATCATAATAATAACAGCATAAAAAATGCAAAAGTCCAGATAAAAAGAAGAAATAAATTTGAGGGCTAAAATCGAAGTCTGGCTCCTTCAAAGGAAAACAAAATAAACCTTTGCGAAACTGGTGACAAAACAAGTTTTGGTTATTTTGGTGATTCATCTCTAAAAGATGGAGAAGCGTGTTAGTTTGTTAAGCGTAATAAGGCAGCATCTGTTTGTTTAATGAAAACTTAAAGAAAGAAACAGCCGATTGATGCAGAACGACAGCCGAGACTTCAGTCAGCTGAGACGACTTTAACATCAGCAGTAAATAAAATTAGTAGAGTGTGTTGAGCACAGAGGCAGAGGAAAAATCCTGAACTACATTTAAACATTGTTTTTTTTAATGGGTAAAATGTGATTTGTGTTATTTATTGACAAGAGAAACCTGAGAACAAGGAGCTCACACAAAACGCAGCTTGTGTACATTAGTACAATCAGGTTGAGAAAGTTTGTTTTTTATATCAAAGACTGATGTGTGATATAACTTGTATAAATTAAACAAGTTTGTCTGATGAAATTTAACAGGAGAAACTGGAGAACTGATGCCAAACATGAGATGAAGCTTAAAGACAGTAAGGAGAATCGATCTGACGTGGCTCAAAATGAAGAAAAGCGTCTGGACTACAAATGGGTTCAGATGCTGCTTCAGGAATTAGAGGGCTCAGATTAATAACTCACAGATTAATAACTCATAGATTGATAACTCTCAGCTTAATAACTCACAGATTTATCCACTATATCTGTTACTCCTCCCTGATCAGATGGAGTAAACATGTGATCAGAGGTTTTAAACAATTCCTTCAAGTTATGGAGTTAGATTTAATCTTCAGTCCTTAACATTATCCAACCTTCACACTACTGGGCCTGTCACAATAACACATTTTGTTATTGTACAATAAATTGTCCCAGAAATTATTTTGATAAGCAATAATATTGTTGTTTTGAGATCATCTTCAGGTAACGGCATGATATGGTGAAAACTCAGCCGTCTCAAATACTTGTAAACTTTAATTGTATAATGAACCAATGGAACTGGAAGATATTTTCCAAAATAAAACGTAACAAACAAAAACAATGAATGAAAGGGAAATAAAAACAACAGAAACTGTGAATAAAATGAATAATGGAGTCTCCCAGCTAAATTTCCCTTCAAAAAATATTATTCATTATATCTTTGACTCATTGGTTTTTCTTGGGTGTCTCTCAAACAAACATATACGAACAATTTATTCTCAAATGCAGTTAACTGTCAGTTTTTCTGCAGCTGTAACTTCACATTAAGCTGCAGTTTAGCCACATTAACATGTGACTCTGCCTCTGTGGTTAATAGTTAGGATGCCAGCAAACATTTAGGACATGAATTAGTTAATATGCAGGCATCCGCTAGGCTCTTACTTTTCCCTGCAGGCTGCTTCTAAAGTTTCAGAGTGACCCTGGATAGACGTTTTCTACCAGGGGAGGGGCAAAGAGGACAAAGTCAGGAGGAAAGAAGACAGAAAATCTGGACATTTTCATTTGATATGAAAACGAAAAAAAAAGAAAAATTTGATCAGCTGGCTTGAAATTGTTTAACTTTATCGAATATGAAAGTGAATTTAGTCAGAGGTGTGAAAATCACCAGACAGCAGCAGCGTAACCTGCAGAGCTCTTACCGATTGGAGAAGGAGGGGATGTGGGGGGAGGGTTGGAGGACTTTGCAGGTGGTTTTGGGATGTGTGGGGAAGGTCTGAGGGAGGTTGGGACCCAATGAGGACGCTGTCCGGTTAAGGGAGGAGACACAAATATTAAACCTCACATGGAGGAAAAACCCATACATCTTTTAGGCTTTTAATAAGCTAAAGAGGATTGAGAAAATGGAAGATACTTTAAATAATCATACGTCTTACCCAAACCATGAGCTGCAGAAAACTGCGAGAGGTCAGGCTCATCCTCCTCCAGGTCGTTCAGGCTGTAGACGTGCTGCACGTCCACCTCCAGCTCCTTGAAGTCCTTGGTCAGGACTCCAGGACGAGGGTGGAGGATGCCCCCCAGGTTTGGTTTAGCCAGCTGCTGCCAGTGGTGCAGAGTCACTGAACCTGATGGAGAGACAGACAGACAGAGGACTGTCTCTGGACCGTCTTAAACAAAAACACAGATTACTGAGCAGATCCTCGCTTGGCTGAAATAGTTTTCTATGGTTCCGTTTCCTGGATTTGTCCCTTTCTGGATGGTGTGTCAGAATAAATAATAGTTATTCTCCAATTGAAGTTCATGTTGAGAAGCACAAGCCAGTTGTTCATGGAAAGAGACTTTTTCTGGTTTAGAATGAGCAAGCAGCTATTCCAGGCTCTAATAATAAGGTGACATGCATAAACTTCATATCATCTATGGGCTCTTATTCTGAAGCAATGCAGTTATTGTGATGACTAATTCGACTAGTAAAGATTGCTTCACTGTTGACAAGACTTTTAAACTGATTATCTGTCAGTATTATGAGTGATTTGTAAACACAGGTCATAGGATTGGCTAACAGTTAGTCCAACAAAAGTTGATGTAGTTGGTCATTTTCCACCAGCACTGAATTAAAAAAGGAAATTTCACTGTTTTTATAATTCAGGACTGCAATTGATTATCTAAAAGTTGTACTTATTGCTTCTCTAAAAGCGGAAAGCAAACAACAGATTGGGGCATTCTGGGTAAATACAGCCTAAACAAACATGCGTGTTTGGTGGTAGCGAGAAAAATGGCTTGAGGTCTTTGATCAAAAACAAAAGAGAAATCCTACAAATCCTAAGATCTGATGCCACTTCACTTTGGTTTACATTTTGTGAAGAAGGAAATGGAGCTCAGGTCTTCACCTGAGATTTTCAAGTCATTTCATCGAGTAGTTCTTGGTGCAGCGCCACCACAGGCGAGGAGGTAAAGCAGGCTCTTCAATAAATTTGGATCTTTTGACAGTACCAAACCGCACCAAATGTTGCAACTTTAGTTGCCAATCAAACTGTGTCTAACAGACTATCAGGTGTGAAAACACCTGTAAACCAAACTTTGTTACCTTCTAGAGGTTTAACGATCTGCAGGCGGTCTGGCAGGTAGGACCGAGATCCTCCTGAGGAGCCGCAGGAGTGACGTGAGCTCCCGTTGGAGTAGTTGGTGCCAGTCGAAGCAGCTGAGCTGGAGGCCAGGCTGTCGTTTGGTGTCAGGAAGCCACTGGAGCCGTCGCCCTCCTCGCAGTTTGCCGCCAAGGCGCGGAGTTTCCGTTCTCTCTCCACGTCGAAGAAAGGCCGGTCAGAGGCGTGGCTCTGCTGGCGAGCCGACAAGTTGCGCAGAGCAGTTTCCAGGTCCTGACCGCCGGGTGTGCCGGGCTCACCCAGGCGTTTTGGCCCACTAACACTGTTGGGGAGAAAAACAATGACTTACATAAAATAAAACAAAGGGAGTTTCAGCCACTTCCTGTCGCTCTGGAAGCTGACCTGTTGTCTTCTCTCTGAGTGGAGCTGGAGCCGGGCTTGTCCTCCAGGATGAAGCTGGCATTGTCGGAACCGTAGTAGCTTGTCCGAGGGGTGCTGGTGCAACTGGACACCGGGCTGGAGCCCGGTAATCCTGGTGAGTGACACTGAGACCGCATCCTTCCTGCTTTGTTCGCCACCTTCACTGTTTCAAACACGCGATATGGGTGGTTCCTGCCAGGAAAGACCAACAACGTCACGCATAAACTGCAGCTAACGAATACTTATCATGCAATTCTGCAATCCAATGTTCTGGAAAATTAGGAATAAAACTAAATAATACAATCATTAAAACATTATTTTATTTACATGATTCTCTGGGCCGCCCTTCATCCAACACTTGGGGGCGCCATTGCTCCTAAATGCAACTTCTTATGATTTTCAGAAATTGCCTTTTTCCTCCTCATTCTCTACAATCGTCAGTAAGTCACGACATTTCTTTGCAGAACTTTCTTCTTTCAAGGTCAAATGGCAAATCCCTTGCTATTAAGACACTTAACAAAATAAGTTGTGTCATTTTGTGACTTTTGCACTTTTATTTGCCCAACAACAAGTTTTAAAAAGTGAATCAAAGGAAAACTTTATTACCCAAATGAATAAAAAATAATCCAATTCAGATCTATCATCTTTACCAACATTCACCCCAATCTAATTTTGTACTCTTGGACAATCACAAATGGTGAGTGCGGTTGTTGTTTCTGATGACGGACTCACTTGTACTCTGACGGCGTGGGAGAGTCCAGACCTTTCCTGAAGGTGCCTTCTATCTCTGCAGCCAGAGAGTCCATGGGGAGGACGGAGGCCAGCGCGGTGTACCGCTGCACCGTACTGTTGGGCAGACTCTTGTTTCGCAGGTTCTTTATGTCCTTCTGTGCCTCGTGCAGCATGTCCTCACACTCAGAGTACTTGTCCTGCAAGTCTTTGAGCTGCAAAATACAAAAATAAAGACACACATTAAATAACTAAAGCGAGTTGTTAAGCAGACATCGCAATAACTACAAAACTAGTGCGAAATAAGGAGCTAAAATTTGCATTTCATCTCATTTTAATCCAACTCTGAATGTGATGCTATAGTCCAGGGTTTCCCAAACTTCTCCATGCCATGTCCCCCTAACAGCATTAGCTTCTGGACAGGAACCCCCTTTGCACAACAACAGACAATGCTACAAAGATGTAAAACATCAACTATTTGAATGTTTTCTCACATTCATTCACTATTCAATAATTATTACAATCATGTAGAATAAACTCTGCCTTGTACCTTCTAACTTTATGTTATGGGCAAAGCAGATTGATACATTTGACATTAAGCAATAATTTTACCCAATATTTTATAATAATGACTGAAAAACAAATTACATTAAAAACTATGATTAAAAAATGTATTATCGTCCCTCCTGCTGTCTGAGGTTCCTCTAGCGCCCCCTGCTGGATATCAATTACCTCAGACTTAAGTTTTGCCTCCTTCTCTCTGGAGGCACTCAGCAGGTGGTTCAGCTCTTCGTTCTCATGACCAAGCTAAGAGACAGAAGCAGGATTTAAAAAGTTTACCATCACAGAACAGAAAGCTAATTTACTTCACTTTTTGGGACCAAAATAAGAAAATAAAAGAGTAGGAAAGCTTTGGAGCTGCCAGGAAACAATAATTTCACAGAAGTGGACTGTGTGTTTTTGCACCTCACCCCTTTGCAGCGGGCCTGCAGGTCGACGATCTGAGCGAGCAGTGAGCTGATCTCCTCCTGCTGTCGGACCGTGTCCTCCACTTTCCTCGCCAGCTCTTCCGACAGATCCACCACCTGCTTATTTGCAGACGCTGAAACACACCAGCTTCATAAATACAACTGGAGAGTGAGAGAATGATTGCCCCATCGTTTGCAAATAAACCGGGGAGAAAAACTTACAGAGCTCCTCCACGCACACCATCATCAGCTCCTGCTCCTGCTCCTCATAGTTGGTCGTTTCTGTGGAAAGCTCGGTGGCCTGAGGAAACAATATTCTCATATCAATAAAAACAACCCGGTGATCACTATGGAAAATAGCACACCTATATTTTCTTTTTTTTAATATTATATTGAGCTGGAATTTTATTGTGCATACTTCTAATCTCAGTTTGCGGTTCTCCTCCTCCAAACTCTTCAGTTTCTGATGCAGAAAGTCATAATGGACAAAGTTGCTGAGAGAACTACTGGATTCATTTCTTTTAACTCTGCAAAAAACAAAAAGAAAATATATTTTAACTTGCGTGACAAATGAATGTGTTGTTTTACATAGCATGAAAGATGATATTTAACTGAGAAACAGATGCTGACGTGTGAAAAATAGAAGATGTGTCGATTTGGTTTGATGGTAAAGAACCAGCTTTAAGATCTTACAGCCACATGAGACTCCAGTTCTTTTCATTTACTGCCTCCTATTGCAAGTTATGAAACCTGCTGTAGCATCGCTGATAATCAATAAACATCACTTGCTATTACACATACGCATTTCTGAGAGAAAAAAATCTGCTTGGATTAACTGCAGATAGGAAGGAAGTTAAGCTGGAATCATGAAGAGGATCAGAAGAGCTGCTCTGACGTGTGTTTACTTACAATCAAGGTTGATATATGTAGCAATTCAATTCATTTTAACAAAGGAGGGTTATGCTACTTTCTATATCATGTCTTGTGTGAAACAGTCAAATATAAACCTGCATAAATCTAAACTTACACTAAACCACAGGTTCAAACTACAGGTTTAGTAAGAAAAATTGTCTCAAAATGTTCAAGAAATGTAATATTTCAGGCATGTTTTGTTCTTGTTCTGCAGCTAAGTCTGAGCCAGCTTGAGACTCTTATAGTATGTTTTTAAAACATAAATATTAAAATATACAACTTCTCCTTATAGCAGCACTAATGACATTTACAATGTTGATTTTAACGCAAAAAATATTAAAATTAGTTGTATGTATAAAGGGATTTTTGTGTAGAACTTCAAATCTTAGTAGTTTGTAAAGTAGTGCAGCTCTAATCACGACTGTGAGCTAATTAGTCCTGCTATCTGCACCGGTAGCCAGCCTGGAGCCGACTGCTTAACCTACATGTCACTTGTACCTCATTAACTGTGGTTTTTAAACTGTGTCACCTTAATAAGACTGATTGGTGATACACCTTCAGTTTCCACACCACAAATATTTTCTAACAGAAAACTTTGTTCTTTTTATAAATGAGGGAAAAGTGTAGCAGCCTCCGTTGAGCTTTGCTACTCGATACTTTAAATAGCCAGAGAAAATGCTGGTTACAGCAACACTTTGGCATCTCATTAAAACTGCAGCAACAAAATGACTACGATGCTGTTTTGAAAGGCAACTTTTTGAAGTCTTTGGCCTGCTTTTGCTTGATTCAAGAATGTTGCTAGCCCAACAACAATGTCACCTTTGTTGCAGGCCATATAATCTTTTAATAAAAAATGAAAAAAAATGTTGACATAACACAAAGTTTGTCTTGTATCAGTCATGCTCTCTGGATATATGGAGCCACAAACTTTCAGCTACAATTACTTAAAAGCAGATCCATTCCTTAAACTTTTCACATCGTGTTTTGCTGTTTTGTTGCCAGATAAAAATATTTCTAAACAAAAGTTTTACATCATATTATCCAGAACATACTCAGAGTGCTGCTGTGAGAAATTTTTTCTCTTAGGTAAAATATTGCATGTTTGGATTATTGTTCCAAATTGTTATGCACAGCAGATTTTCTAAACATTTTATGGATTATAAAGAACTGCAAACGGTGCCATTTCAATCAAAAACATCTCAACAGACTGAGTTAGATGTTAAGATAGGCCAACCCAGCTCTCTGAAATTAATTACAGTGATTCTAAAAGCCCTGACACACAATACCATCTATAAATTTAATAGAAAAAATTGTTATCTTTATGACACTTGAATCTAATTTGCATAATAATTTGGAACACAGTGTAATTGACCAGCAGGTATTTCACACTGATCATCAGCGTGTGTGTTTCTGTACTCACGGCGAGAGGACCTGAGCGTTCTCCGTCTCCTCTGTGCTGGCGTAGAACTGCAGCAGGTCATCTCGCATCGACAGCTCATGGCGAAGTTGAGCGATCTAAAGAAATTTTTTAAAAAGTGTTGTTGGTCGCTGAAGCTCAGCAGATGGGAGTTTTTGTCTGTGCATGATGAAGATCACTACCTCTTCCTTTGCGATTTCCAGCTGTTCGTCCAACGTCTCATTGCGAGACGTTAGCTCTTGGTTCTGCTTCAGGAGGGACTGTCCGATTCGAGCCGCTAACTCCAGATCCCGCTCTTTCTGCACAGGGATTCACAAACACATATTTTGTATGAGGTTGTTGGGGACATGTGATCCAAAAATTGTGTAAAACAGAGCTGTGCAGGGAGGACCATATGTCTAATCCTCTGTTAATCCAGCTCATCTGCCGTGTGTCTCTTTTACCTCCTCCAGCAGGTGGGTCACCGCCTTGATGTCATGATACGTCTTAGTGACCTGGCCCACTCTGTCTGAGCACAGCACTGAGGAGAGAAGGAGAGGAGGGGAATTTAATCAATGGAGGGAGAGAATGATGTATTTCTGACTGAGAAATAGAAATAAAAAAATAAATAAAAAGAATGAACATTTTATTGTTAAAGATTATTTTATATTTCCTGTCCCACTGAAGTTTTAGGAGCCACAGAAAAACATCTCCATGAGGCCCACCATCGACTGATCCTCTTAGCCTGATCCCTCTGAGCCCAGTTAAGATGCCAATAAAGACATCGAACCCCTGGACACCAGAATAGCTTCATTCAGCCGACTGCAGGGAAACCTGATGGTGTCCATTTCACCCGGAGACTCAGGGAAGGATGGTAACCAGCTACTGACGTGAAAATCTGTTTACATCCTGAACAACAGTTTGTCTTTATTGACTTTAAAGGCATTACGGCGGAACAAGAACAAAAGGATTAATCAATTAGTTGGTAGGGATTGAACACTGACGTGGACAGAGTTTGGAGTAAAGCTATTCAGGTCTCTATTATACATAATTATTCAGTTAATTTAAATATTGATTAAATTTTATTGGTGCCGAATGTCCTGCTACCCACTTAATTCCAAGAAAGTGTAGCTCATTTTTCAATTAAAAATTTAAGGCATTTCTTCAATTTTAATATTATTGGTAATGACATAAAAAAACATTAAACTCACTGAAAGTGTTTAAAGTCACATCCAGTTTTACAGATAAGGAAATTACCATTTAAAACTTTAAATGAGCAAAGAAGTTCATTACAAGAATAATTTAATAAATCTTATGTTTTTGAGTAAAGGATTTAGTTGTTTTTGATTGAAAAGTGATTTAAATGCACAGTTTGGATGTTTGATTATTGTTCACCTTTATGTTTTCAAGATGTTTTTCTCTACAGAAAATGAGTCTCTTTCCCCTTAAACTTTTCCACCATTATTCAGCTTGCATGAAAATCATGCTCAGGTTTGTTTAAATGTTTGCTTTAAACATAAGGTCCGAACATGACATCAAGCTGAACAATATTTGTCAAAAACCGGGAAACAAAGCGCCCAAATTTTCATCAATTTAAACGTGAAACTGGACTTTAAGCGAGAGCAGGAAGCTTACTATTCTCAGGAGCTGTTTTGTTGTTTACGATAGATTACGAAGTACTCAAAATATATTTTCCCACTATAATGAGACTGTTCAACCTGAGCATGTAAAAAAAGCATATTGTTTATTAAAACAGCTGGACGTGTGAAACATCTTGTTGCAACTGGTTCGCAAAAAATAAAAAAGACACATTGTTGTAAAACAAACAAAAAAAACAAAAAAACAAAGCAAAACCATATTGTTACTTTGTTCAACAACAACAATCCTGAAGCCGGAAGTAAAAAAGAAAGCAGACAGAATTGAGCAACATTTAAACATCGAGTTCATGACTTTGTGTTTAGACCTGAACGTATCTCTGATGGTTCCTTTACTTAAATCAGAAACATTTTCCTTCATTTACGAAGCTCACATGAACGAACAGGCTTTCCACAAGGTAAAGTGATAAGATTGAGGTTTGATTTGGCCTGGAAACAGTGATTGGATACTGCAGCCATATTTAATCAACCTAATGGAGAGCGTCTCGGCTACGACTGCACTAAGTACACCGTCAATGATTAAAATACATCAACAGCCAAAACGATTCAGTGTCAGTTTTAGATTATAATTTTTAGTCAGCAACAATAGGGTAGGTATGTAGGAAAGGATATCATTAAAACACGACCAAAACATTGTAGGACAGTGGGACAAACAATACTGTAAGCCTTCTTTCAACCCTTAAAATTGTTCTGCTGATCAGGTCCGATGGACAAGACTGTTCCCTCCGATGCTGCAGAAAGAAAAAAAACGACTAAAGACGCTCAATATCCAAAACAATAGATCTATCTGGCAGTGATCGATTCATCTTTCATTTAAAGTCTGTTTACTCTTGCTTTTTGACTTATACAGTAAACCCCTAAATATCACAGGAACCCCCCCACCCCCCCTGCCCAAAAAAAACATTGAGAATTGTATGAAAAATGTTCAAAATCCTACTGATTAAAGCATCTCTATTATCCCACTAAAAAAGAAAGAGGTTAGACATGTTTGTCCTTCTCTTGGCCGCACTAACAAAAACAACTCTAATGTATTATAAAGGTAGAGCCTAAATTATGCAGGATTAGGATCACACACACAAGTCATCCTGAGGTCCAAACTCTGAACCGAGACAGAGTCTATAAATTAAGAAAAGCCTAATGAGATAACTGTTCCACTAATCCTATTGTTCTCAAAGTGGATTCCAGCATTTCCTGTGCTAACAAGGCAGCTTGCAGTGGGACATTTGGCTGGCATACACATCTATTCACACACACCGAAAATAAGATCCATTATGTTACAGAAAATCCACTCAAATTATCTTCCAAATCCTAGAAGTAATAAATAAATGTTTATATTCATCACATTTATATTATCACACACTGGGTTGCATTTTCACAAGTAAAATTCAAGAGTACACATTTGTTTAGTTCGGGATCCCATTAGGTTTGATGCAGACTAAACACCCCTTCAGGTTCCACCAGGGAAAATCCCTGACCTCTGACCTGCTGACCAGGCTGCCACGCAGCAGAGATAAAGCTATAGGTTTTACAGTGAGGGTGAAGCCAAATCCAAGCAGGTGGTTTGAACTGTTACCCTAATACTGTCCCTGCAGATAAACCTCGTTGACTTAGGTGTGCTTATGACGTCTGTTATATTGAGGGGATCAGACAGGCAAAGATGAGCGTCGTTGCAAAAAGAAGAGTATCACTGGGGCGAAACTGATCCATTCCTCTAAAACTAAAACATTAATAATGACAAAAACCTCTCTTATATAAATATGAGCACCAAGACAAGTTATTTACACTCCTCTAATCTGGAACAAACTTTCAAAAAACCTCTATTGCAAAGCTAAACACCCATTTGTTTAGAGCTGCCTTTGGTTAGTAGTTAATGGGACATTGATCATGTGTATTTGCTTTGTTCTGATGATGGCATTTGACAAAATGCAATGTCTGCTGCTTGTTTCAGAATTGGTGACTGTATGATGTTTTTAAATCATTTTGAACTGCCTGGTTGCTGAAATGTGCTTTACAAATAAAGACAGAAGGATGTTCATCACGTCTTGGTTTTTGGAGAGCTGCCAGCAGGTTGCAGTATTTTTACCCTCCACATGTCTATTCAGACAAAGAACACCACAGAGAGAAGGACAGAGGAGACTCGGCTATATTACACCGAAATAATGATGAGAGCCCATTTCAAACCAAAAACATGCGTATCAACTACCTCAGAGAGGTGGTCAACACCCACTGTTCAAGATCACACAAGTAGTTCAATACATATATTTAGATATGAAATTTAAATAAAGTAAAGACCTACGCTGGTATTAAGAAAATAGCTATATAAAATAACCTTTGCTCCTCGTTTATAAAAACTGTAATTACTGAAGCACAACTATTAAAACACAGAGTAGGTTGTTCTAGTTTTTTCTTCAGTCTGAACTATGTCGGGACTTTTTAATGAAAGCTGCAGCAATCAAAAGATGATGTGCCAAATTTACAAACAGCATTTGTAGAGAACAGCTTTATAGCAATGATAACTGCTGACACACACAGCTTAGGACTTCTCTGTGCAGCAGTAGACTGTACACACACACACACGTATTTATCTCAGTGACCTTCATCAGACTACATGGAAGCATTTTAAAGCTGTATTTATTTTCAAAGCTATCAATACGTTTTAGTGCTCAAATATTTAAAGCTACAGAGATAAGCATTATCAGCTTATTTTTGAGCTTTTTTATCGCTACAAATGATGCGCCCTCAATGACGTCTCTGCACGCCGAACTACATGCGCTGTTAAGCATTAAAGCTCTTAGATAACAGACCTCAAAACTGCAGCTCACTGTGAACCTCAAGGAACATAATTTACCCCAGTGCTGTTGAAACACATTAAACTGCTTTTTATAATCCTGCATGTTTTGAGCCTCCTGTCCTGCAGTGATATGATCTCTGCACATCACTCCTCAGCCTCCTATGCAAGCCGCTGTCACGTCGCCCTCTACGACATCTCACCTTGCGTTACCTCCTTGCAAAGGCTCTCGCTGTTATTGTTGTTGTTGTTATTGCTATTATTGCTGTTGTGGCTGATTTCATCCTCTTCAAGTATTTCCTCCACACAGCTGGAAGTGCTCTTGTCATCTTCCTCCTCCTCAGATGCCGAGGAGCTCCACACCTCCATGGTGACTGCAGAAAAACTCCCCTCTGTCACTTTGTTCATAAGTTAAATCCTCTGCTTTTCCCGTTTTATTGCGCACTTGAGGTGCTGCTACGCGCTGGCTGTGTCTGCTGCATGATTCTGCTGGGTTCTGTGCGAGACGTTTCGCGTGTGAGAGAATCTGAGCTGCTGGGAGTTAATATATAATCCCTCAGAGCGTGCGTGCCATCTGTCGTCATCCCTGCCTCCATTCACCTGGCCACGTTGGACTACCGGGTGGGAAAGGAGAGGGAGAAGCTGGGGAGGGAGAGAAGGACCAATCGAGCTCTGGACCTTTGGACACAAAGGAGGATTTTAATCTTTCTGACCTGGAGCAATCACAGGAAGTTGAGGAAGATGCATATGCAGGTGAAGGAATAATTCAGAAGATGGTGCATTTGAAAAAGGATGCTGCACCAATCCTGCTCTCCCCCGTGATTTGAGGAAGATGGTATGCTCCCAGAATCCCTGCAGCTGCTCTCTTCTTCTCTCGTATGTAACAGACAGAGGAGAGGCTCTGCGCAACTCTGCTGCAGACAGAGACACACCCTCAGCGTTCTGGTGGAAGCAGCAGCCTGCACAGAAATTTGACTGATATTTACCTACCCAACCCAATTTAACATTTTCTATACAATTTAAGCATCTGATCTGCTTACTTCAATGAGAGTTCACAAATAAAGATAAAGCCGCTCAGAAACACGCAATGGAGCAGAGGTATTAGAAATCCTACATATAAGAATATAAGAATTTTACTAAGAATATGCATAAATAAATGTACCAAGTTATTGATAAAAATGGTTCTTATGTGAGTGAGAGCCTCAAGAAAACGGAGGGTTGTCGTTTTTTTATATACGTTTGCAGAGATTTTTACATTTTCCATCCTGAGTTTCTTTTCTTGTCAGGATTTACAAGCATTTTTGATGACTCTCAGAATTGATTCCAGCAAACACATTTGCCAATCTGCCAAAACAAAAAAAAACAAAAAACAAAAAACTCTAAACCAGATACAGGAGTTTCTAACAATCAAATATTAACCTCCTCATAAACATTTCAGCGGCCGTGCAGGGTATCAACCTGCAGCGTGTACGGTCACAGATACCACTTTCACCATCACTGATGGGACGCCGTGCCGCGTGTTTGGCAGAACACATTTGTTTATTCGAGATTATGCCTTGGAGCTTTGAAACTGATTACTAAAGCAAGATCATTGAAATTCCATAAAAACGGATGATTATAAGGAAGCAATGGACTGAGGTTATAAGGAAGTAATGGACCTAAGACTCTGATCTCAGTATCAAAACAACAAAACAACAATGCTTATTAAAAACAACTAAAAACTACAGTTCCTTCCAAAAGTATTCATTCCTCTTAAGCTTTTTCATATTTTTTATATATCACAACCGCAAAGTTTAATGTATTTCTTTGGGAAGTTATGAGAGTCCAACACAAACACTCGTGAAAAGATGGAAAATGATATATTTTCATTCAAATGAAAATCAGAAGAATGCATTTGCATTAGAAGAATGCATTGCATTCAATAAATTTAATCTGCTTCACTTTTCAAACATCAACACTGATATCAACAAGGTTTCTTTGTAAGAGGGAAAGTAGGGATGTGCTTTACTTCCTTGTTCAAGACAACGTGAGCGGGTTACGTGCCTTTAATAAACTTAATATATAACCAGTGAAAACCTGAGAGAAAGACTGGAGGACAACAGCCCTGAAGTCTGACCAGAGCCACAATAGATCGATTTATACAGAAGTATGACTTGAGTTAAAACGATTCACAAACATGAATGCAAAAGCCTTCTAGATATTTATCTACAAAACTTTTCGAAACCCATATGACAGTTTCCTTCTACTTCAGTTGTCTGACACTTTTTATGTTGGTGTATGGTTGCAAAGAGAGAAGTGAAATACTTTAGCAAGGTTTATTGCTCTGCTTTCTCTTAAACTTTCTTCAGAAATCGAATTATTAAGAAGTTTAATATGATACCATTAAACATTCACTCAACTCATTCTTACAAATAACTTAGTGATTTATTAATATTTACTTTAATCTGCTTCACTGCTGCAAGTCCAAGAAATAACGCTGAAATTAATAAGAGTCTTGTGAGATGAAAACCAGGAACGTGTTTTTATTCACAGCATCCATAAAAACACCTTGTACGTGCCTTTAATAAACTTAATACATAACCAGGGATTGTGTGGTAAAGATCAGATGCAGTCAACTCCCAAGTGAACAATCAAAACATGCAGCATAATAAAGACAGAGCTCCTTTTGCAACACTGCATACTCCCAAAATTAAAGAGATAGCTGCTGATTTTATGTCTGAAAAAAATCTCATCTAATGCTTCCTTCCTTTACATACAACATATTGTATTTAAATTCACTCAGTGCCCTTGTGTGATAATGCAATAGGTCTTAAATTTCTAAAAAATCAAATGAAATCATCTAAAATGTTAAATTTGACCACTGGCTTTTGCTCATTTCTCAGTTAGGTTTATATCAAAACTGTGTTGCTGCAATCAAAAGTTTCAAGCTGTCGACCGCAGGTGTAAAATATGCAGACACTAATTAAATAGTTCTGGATTACAATGGTCCACTTGATGAACTAAATCTATTTCCTCTTTCACCCAGTAGAGCTGAGCTCCATCTGTAATACTACACTTTAAAAATTTGCACATTAATTGTGATAGATGCCATTTTACTTTAAACAGTAAAATTATTCAAATTATTCTAGCAGTAAGACGTTGCTGAATTCCAGTTTTCAACTAAATTAGCTCTAACAAAACTAATGCACAAATTCATTTACTTAAGCTGCTATTGGTGAAGTATAAAAATTTGTATTTATTTTTTTTTACATATTTGTTAAATCTGCCATATGTCCTGTTAGCATAATATAAGACAGATAACAAACAGAGGAACAATCTTGAGGAACAATCTTGTTCCTCTGTTGCTCCTTGTGGACCTGCTGCTATCTGCAGCAGTTCACCGCCCCCCGTCACTTACAACCAATCAGAGCCAGGAGGAGGGTCTTAGTGCTGTCAAACAACTCAGGTACGTACTGCTCTCTACTATGCCACAGACTACTCAAAATGGCCTCAGATGACGGCGGATAAACAGTTTTGCTAGAAGTTTTTTCTGCAGTTAGCACAGCTGCAGCATACCAGGAATCTTGAGCTTATACACTCACATGTATAACAAAGACAAGCGACCTTCTTTAAATAAGACGAAGGACAAATATAATTTATTATTGAAGCTATTGGAGCATAATTTAAAATGTGCACTTCCAAATTATAAAGACTGAAAAGTAAAGAAAAAATACTTCTCAAACACACAAAAAACACTTTTAGGCCATGTCACTCTAAAAGGGAAATCCACCACCATAAATGGATAACGCATCGTCCTCTTGAACAACAAGCTGTGACTGTCCACTGACAGCTACTATTGTGAAGATAAATCTCAAAAAGGCCTTTTCTAATTTTAACATGCTGAATTTTCTGCATTTAAGAAAGTTTTACAGAAAACACTTTTTTTAAAATAAAAGTTGTTAAATTGAGGCATGTATTTCAGAATGCATTAGTCTCGTCTTCTTTTGAGACATTTGTAACATCTTTTCCTGTCAAACTTCAAGGATGTATACCATCGTATTTTTAGTTATTCACCTAGATGTTTGTTCTCATGAAAAATATTTAAAATTGTAGAAATTTTGTCATACATGGACTGATGAGGATGCCTCAGGTTGTTCTCAGTAAACTATGAGTTACACAAAACAAGTGTGACAAGACTCATTTCAGTGCCTAGTGGTAAAAATAAAATGCAAAGCACAAACAACAAGGAAACAGGATATCAGAGGATTCAGTGGCACTGACAAACACCACCATATGTCCCTTGGCTAAATAATTCAAACAGAAGCACAGTGTGGTACAATGTGCATCAATCAGATTAGTCTGTCCTGGTTCTGATAGCAACATGTGGTTGGGTCAGTCTATTGGGTGTTACAAGGACATACCCCTTCAATCTCACTAAATCCTCACGATAAGCCAATTTCCTTAGTGGACAATTTTCCACAAAAATAAGTGAATCTTGGTCACTTATTTTCCTGAACGCCTCATTTAACCAACTGTGAAAAGAAGGGTCAGGCCACTGAGAATGGTCTTAAAAGTTATGGATTAATTACAATATGCAGGTAAAAACAACAAATGAGTTGCTGTATTTGTACATTTCCCTCTGTATAAATCAAGCCCCTTTATTTTGAAGAAGAGAGTCTTTTACAAAAACAGCTTTAACACAATAGACATCGGATTGCTAAAATGTACATTAAGAGCACCTGACCTTTTGCCACACATCCATTCATCACCCTACAAAGTCTAGAATGAATCTAAAAATAAACCATCTCAGGGTGGCTACAGCAGTCATCATGCCAGCCCTGTCATCATGATGTCAGATCAGCCATCGGGATCCGCAGTCTGCTCGCCTTTAGCGTAAACTGCTTAGAGCGGCAAGGAACAGAAGGGTAATTGGCTTGATGGCATTTGACATCAATGACTTCAAAATGAAGCACTTATCCTGGAGGTGTGCGATCGGAAAAAAGCCTAAAACGAAACGTGGGAGTTTGTTTTTTATTTCAAACTATATAATTAAGAAATGTGAGGGAAGCTCGTTTTAGTAAGCAGTTTTAGAGCAAATCTTTCTAAAAAGAAAAAAAACAATTATTAAAATCCATTTTGTCATATGGGATGTTCATTAATGTATGTTATTCAATGATGCAACATGATAAACTTAAATTAAGTTATTATTTGGTGCCAGCTGAAGATGCTGATCAAATATTTGTGATCTGTATGTTGATGCTGAGCTTCATTCTTTGGTTAGTTAATTATTAGTTTAAATTAACTAAGCCACAGTGTATAGTTTTTAAGCAAACATTGTGTATAAGTTCACTAAGTAGGAGCTTCATTTAAGGTCAGACTTTGACTAGGTCATTCCAAAATCTTTCACTGTGTTTGTCCTGCTGTATAACGCAGCCCTGCTGAAGATTGAACCAGACCTTGTGCAAAAGTTTATAGTGAATTAAATAGGAGTGGTTTAACCAGCTTTGCAGTAAAATGCTTTGAGAGAAAATATGATCTGAAAATAAAAATATCTGAATGTTTGATATTAGATTTTAAAAGGATATTGTTTTATTCATCCTGAGACCTCATCTGCCTCACACCACACAACATGTAGAAAACAAGCAGTACTCACAGAAATATTTGAAGGTCTCTTCGATCTGTTCATAAGTGAGTCCCAGTACGACCTCTGGTGGTACCAGAGGGGTGTGCAGCCAGTCGTCACTGTCATATCCGAACACGGTGTCTGCTCTGAGGGTGTACTTGGGCTGACCTTCTGACAGCAGACTCACTATCTCCAGCTCCGGCAGGTTTGAGCAAAGGTCTGAGCACCGAGGGTTTGGGGATTCATGAATGTGCAGGTTCAGGAATGAGGGGAGAAGAAAAAGAAAGCAACATTAAAATTAACAACAGCATTGATGTGTCAGCGATGCAGCTGCACTGCCCTCTAATGGTTAACGTTTAGAAAATGCGTATTGTTTTGTTTATCACTTTATTTCAGTATTATCAGCAGAAAAGGGTGAAAGATTAGCAATGAATCAGTGTCAACATTAAAAATGGCCTTACATGTAAAGTTAATGTTACCTTACCGGAGAAATAAAGTTTGAATACATCATTTAAACAGGATTGATGGACTGGAGAAAAATTCAGAACATTCAAGAGTATACAATAAGCCCTAGGATTTTCTTTTAAAAGTGTAACCAACCCCAGATCAACTTCTTTTTTTGCTGATAAACTATCTAAATAAGTTATTTAGAGAACTTACATCTTTGTGTAAGTTTGTTTAGTCCAACATCATTTTGCATAAAAACCAACCTAAAGAGAGCTGGCCTCCAGACCACAGTCTAAACAGTTAAATTTTCCTACTAGTTTTAAACTGCCCAACATTCTGGTAAAAAATAATCTCACTCTCACTCAGATTATGAGGATGATTATATCCACGAGTTACTTCTCATGAAAGACAGTGGACTTACAGTAAAACCAGAAAAACACAACAATGAATGAAGTCAGGAAAGTGTTGATAAACTTCAAGAACTAAGAATGAATTAATATCAGTGATGTTTTTGTTCATCTCCAAAATGTCAGAGTGAACTGAAAAAGCTACGAAGGATTACGCTGTAAATATTGACTTTTGGCATAAATTTGACATATATTCACCAATTGTAGCCTTTAAATGTGCTAATTTCTTCTTTGGTATCCCGTAAAGACAAGACATACAAATGTTTGGCCATTACTGCCTTTTAAAATAAAACGGTGTACCTGTTATAGTGGACGCATCGTGGTGGGACTGCTGCGCCGAGTCACAGACGTTCCTGGGTGTAGAATGCTGCAGAGGCTGAGGGTCACCATCCAGGGTGCCCGCTGCCTCCCTCTGCCCCTCATTGGGGTAGAGGGCTAACTGGGAGTCCAGATGGGTCTGTGGATGCCAGGAGGGAGGAGAAAGACGAGCCGGAGGAGGTGATGAAGGAGAGGACAAAGGGTGGGACAGCTTGCCTCGGGGTAGAGGGTTCAGGGTGAACAGGAGCTTTAAGCTGGGCGCCCTTTTAGTGGCTTAGGGGCCAAACAGAGAAGTGAAGGTCATTGGAGCCTCTGTGAACCTGCAGGTGAAGCCTAAGCAGGAAAGTACCAGAGAAGGAAGAGACAAAACAAAGACGAGTGAGTAGAACAATGCATGAATGTAGATACTTTTGAAAATAACTTTCTAGTTTCAATTTTGCATAACGTCGAACAAAAAGAAGAAAAAAAAAAATCAAATACTTGTTAAAGATGAAGACCCAAGACACCCTATTACAGAAAATAGACCACTGGGAGAAGCATATATTGTCTTTTATTTGCTTTCAATTTAATAAACTCACTGAAGGAGAAAAAGCAAAGTATGAAACACGTCTGCGTCACAACAGTTGAGTTGATAAATAGCTTTTTTCTCCTTTCTTATAGCTCATTATATCATTTGATATTTAAATAATTAAACAGCATTAGCAATGATTACATTAAAAAATGTTCCACAAATGCTTGAAGTTGCACATATCACAGTTTTAAACAGTATTATGTATTTTTTTCTCTTGGGTTAGCCTCGATTATTAGTATATTTTATTTTACAAGCCAACAAATTGAAATGCACGGACAGGTTTTACTAAAAGTTGAATTACAGTACAGTGCAGTCTCTGATTCATCTGGAGAGAAATTACTGTATTTTAGTTCTGATACAATTCTGGATAACTGAATATAACTTGCTCTTTATTTCTGTTATTTTTTCTATGATATTTCTCATGAGATATGAACTGTAACCAACTATAACTTCAACTTGCACCAGGCATTAGAAGCACGTTCTCGTGATTCTGATCCAAGCCACTCCAGATATTTATGTAACTTTTATTAATATGAGGCATCGTTTTAATAATAAAACAAGTGTTTTCACTTTGACTGAATACAAAATGTGTGTTTTTACTCCAATGTTTCCTTAAAGTATTCTTTATGTTAAAGGTCTGAGTTTTAGGGTCACAAAGATAGAGTTACAACAGCCTGGAGCCACAGAGATCGGGTTCTTCAGCAGAACATTTCACCACTATAAACACAATGCAAAGCCAGAGGAACAATCTGCTGTATGAATTATACACAAAACATTTGTTGCCTGGAGCCATTGTTACAAGAGTCAAGATCTCCTCTGAGGGTCCAAAACTGAAGCTAAAGCATTTGGAAACAAGGATTCTAAGAGATTAATCAGATTTTTTTGTTGTTTTTTTTTTATGAAGGCTTTGCAAATGTTTTTGTTGGGTTTTTTTTCTAAACCGTGGTGTTTTCACTCAAATTTTTTCTCCCACCAGCGCATTGAGAAACTAAGCCCACCTTTCAGACCTCTCTGTTCTCACCCAGTTTAAACAGCTGAGCCCTCAAGAGAGTTTTATTATTAAAATGATGCCTCATATTTACCAAAGTTACATAAAGCCTTGAAGCTTTGTCCAGGCTGGTAACAAAAGGACACTTGATAGCTCGACCCAGTTATTGCAGTCGATAAAACATGCTGACCAGAGGGTAGAGGCCTAATTACAGCTGCTGCCGCAGGGCTATCAGGGTGCATACGGACACATGCATTGGCACATGACAACTGAAATACAGCAATCATGATTCATTAACTGCATTTAATTCCCCACTATCTCTACATATCAGTATCAGTCGTGTGGAGGCTCTTTTTGCTTCGTCACTCCTGGCCTCCGTCTTAAATGCTTTCAATCAGCTGAGTGTTCCTGCTTGTGGCCAACACGTCCCCATTAATCCTGTCTCCCCCAAGCGAGGTCTGACAACTGACACCACACAGATTTAGCCTCTTACGTCAGTCTGATCTTTCTGTATGAAGTCTGAAATGACAGTGGGTGAATAATTTCCAAATTCATATCATGCGATTAACCTCAAAAGTTCAAAAGTGGAAAATGCCAAATCCTTTGAAGTCAGCAGCACAAAGTCAGATTTGATTTAGTGGTTGGTAACCATTGAGGATGATTCAATAAAAATGCAGCCAAATGAGAAGTTAAACTATCCCTTAAGGGTGAGAAGAAGGGAAACGTTACAGAAACAAAAAATCTTACCAAGTATTTTTGGTCTAGTTTCTAGATCAAGTACCTTAATGCACCTGAAATATGACAAAACTAACAGCTGAAAAGTTACTTGTAAGTTAATACACTTGAAATAAGACAAAACTAAGATATTTATACTAGAAACAAGACAAAAAATACACAAAATTTTATGTGTTTGAGATATATATGTTTTTAGACATTTAGCAATTCTTTGCCATCCTGCTTTTTTTAAAAAAAAAGTAATTGGAGTAATAATCTAGGATGTTTCTCCAGCAGAAAATAAAAGAGCTCAAGAGAAGATTAGTGCAGCAACCTCAAAAAGTGGAAACTTAAAATGCCAACAGGAAATTTCAAAAGCATATCCCACAACAAGGCTTTAATTTTGTTACATAATGAATCAGTTTTAGGATGGAGTGGTTCATGGAGCTGGTCTGAAGTCATATCAGAGCTGAACCTGTAAAACACAAGCAGCAAAGCCTGCCGCTGACCTTGGAGAGTGGACCGGAGCAGCGGCGTTGCAGAGCTCTGCACTGGTTCTCTGAGCAAACAATGCCCTTCGAGGAGGGTGTGTACGTGAGACAAGGCACATAGAGGCGCAACCATGGGGGGAGGGAGGCCAGGACACATGCATTCAAGGACTGTCAGGACTATTAAGGACTTTTTAATTCACCATTCTCACTGGAAATTTACAAAGTCTACATGCTAAGAAATCAATTTACTTCAACCTCTTAAGAGACAGAAAAAGGTGATTCATCTTTAAATTAAATCAAAATTATCTTCAATTTGTGGAAAATTGAGATGGTTTATGCTAATCTTCAGAGTACTAAAAACAATAAATGTTAATTTTATTACTGTACTTCAGCATTTAACTTCATTTAAATAAGTAAATTAGCAAACTCATTTGTGACAGCTACTCTACAGCTGATAACCTTTGAACATGTTCACACTCTCTTGATCTTCCCTTGACTACTGTGGACATGTTACTCCAGTGAGTCAAACCTTGCAGCCCAGTGTCCTGGACAAGTCTTCCTTTAAGTTGATAATGAATTTAATTGAATAAATCTTGCCACTCTTCCAAATAGACCATATAGGTGGAGTGAACATGTCCCATCAAGAGATTCTGCCACTTGTGCTTTGTTTGCTGAGGGTCACAAGCCAAAAAGGTTGAGAAACATTGACTTAATGTGTAACAAAGTAACAAGAAACACGTGACAAAGATGTCACACATTGTAGATTCTCATCTTCCAACCAAGACCAACACTTGTCAAACAAGTCTGTTTAGTGTATAATTAGCACTGTTACACTTTAATAACAATAAAGAAATCACAATTTAAGACAGGTGTAGCATCTGAACAATAGATTTAAACCAAACAGCTGCTGCAGTAAGAAGGCTTGAGCTTCTCCAGCCCAGTTTCCATCTGAACAATGAGGTTCTATTGAAAACGTCGCTTTAGGTTTACGTGGTGGGATTTAAACAACTTGTATTTTCCCAATACATTCACCACTTTACTGCCTCTTCACCTTTTCAAAACATTTTTATGCTGAATTAAACAAAATGTATTTCAGGGACTTGATATCCTGAATTCTTGCTACCTGAATGATTCGTTAACATTAATTGCAGTCTAAGCAATTTTGTCAGAATATGCATATTGCACACAGAGATGTTGAGATATACTGTGCAGCTGATGACATCATATTCATATCGAACACATTTTAAGCCATTTAGGATTCCTAAAACAAAGAGGATACTTTTTTTCCACCAGTGATACTAGATTAACATGTAGAATCTCACTTCACTCAGAAAATTGTGATTCTCCATTTAGCAAAACAAAGCCCAAACAAACGTTTAATCAGTGGTCCATGCTATACTGACATTAACAAGTTGGTCACTTTTTAAATGTATTCATAACAACCCGACAAGTAAAACTGGGCCAATATAAATACCCGATGTTTACCATTTCTATCTTATTGTCATCTGCATGTGTTGTATGTGGCGTTTTTTTGGGCATGTGATGATGAAAGTTTATGTTGGTTTTTAACTCAATAAATGATTTGAAAACTGCTTTTGAGTTTTTCTACGATTAAAATTTGTTTTATGACACGAGTCATCTAATTGATAACGCCTCAAGACAGCAAATGTTTTTCACACTGTATTCAAAAAACAAAATGGGGAAAAAATTCTGAACAGGATTAACAGCAGCAGCTCCAAATCCTTTGGAATCCAAACAAACTTCAACATGAACCACGGCTGAACCTGTACGCCTCAAAACAACAACAAACATGTTTAGTGCAACTGAGGAGCTTCATTACTTCTAAAGTCTGAAAGGTGAAACAAGAAAATACTCATGGAACAACAAAAAAACAAACTGAACTAAAGTTAAATTAGAAAATCAGTAATTTTAAGTTATGAACAGTAACAGTGCATCTTAGGTTGCCCATTACACAAACTCATTTAAGGGGCAGGTTGGTGTACAATCAACCTTTTTGAGCTTTATAGCATGTTATAATGCAATTTTCTCATCATAATTATACCTGGAGTGTTGCTTTGATTGTTTCAAGCATGTTTGAGGAATCTCCCCGGGGAACCTTTCAGGGGTGCCTAAATGCTTGCTCCCACAAAACCTCACCTATTTCCATGCAGCTCCTCTTTGGAGGTGCAGTCTGCTGCACAGAGCACCTTCCTCTACTCAGTTCCTTCAGACTAGCAGTAGCAGCAATTAGCAAATACCTGGTGCCTGCTGAGCTTATCATACAAATTACTTCTCAGTCCTAAGATTGATGTTTCAAGGCATCAAATTGCAAAGGCAAATTTATTTTAAGTCATGTTTGATGTATACAGAATTTGTATAACAACTGAAGGTAACACCGTTTTTAAATGTGCTATGAAATGGCTTTATGTGCCTGTGAAATACATAATACCACCGATAAATAAGTATACACATGCACACACAGTATATATATGTGTGTGTGTGTGTTTATTTGATCTTATATGCTTAAATTATGAAACACAGACAAAATCACTTTAATAAATACATTTATTCTGAACTTTCTGCTGTTTTTTTAATTTCCCTTATTTAACCAATCTTTAAAAACCATCCAATATCATCAAATGATCCTGAAATAAATATTTGTTCCTTATCAGTCAGAACAGTAATCCAACAGTGTATCTGCAATATGCTTTAGTGAACAGATAAGACGTCCACCAGCTCACGACTGCAGTGCAGTTTCCACACGGCAGCCTGATTAGACACAGATCACAAGACATTTATAGTGCAATCGAAGTGCAGACTATTGTTTGACAAGTGTTGAAGCTGTATCTGTGTCGCCAAGAAACCCAAACGCTTCATTGCTCCAATTATGCACACAAACACAGAAGAACATCTCAGTATTTAACTACATCTCAACCATATAATGAGACAAAAATAAAAAAATTTAGTTAATAACAAGAACAAGCTAATCTACAAATTTTGGCTTTTAAGGCTTCAGTTAAATGTTTATATACAATGTTTTTATCCAAAACATAAAAAATAAATAGAGGTACAAGTCAAATGTATCAAAATGAAACTGCCATATTCAAGCTGACATCATCATATAGGAAACGGACGTTATCTGAGGGACCAATCTCCTCTGTAGTCACCTTCAAATTACAAGAACTGTTTGGTTAATCATTTGTAACCTACGCTTCCTACGAGGCAGTGTAGGTAGCCGTTACATTGATATCCCTCCTAACAATATTCCAATGAGCGTAAAGGTTTGGCGGCATTTTGAAACTGGCAGGAAGAGGAAATAGAGGCTGAATCCTGTCATCACATGGTCAAAGATCAATGTCATACAACACAGGCGAGTTGTAAAATGATATCCACAACAATCTGTTGGCAATAATGCATCTGTTTAAAAATGAAACTTGTGAAACAAAAGAAAATTATGAAAAAAGAGCCTAAATACAATACAGCAAGGCTTAAGCAATTAAGAAATAATGAAATTTGGTGTATTTTTAAGCAATATAGCAATTGTTAATGTTTATTATTTTGTTTATCTAAAATTAACAGGGAGATTAAACAGGGATAAAAGTGTAAAAAGAGCATGGGAAGCAACAGAAGAGTTGAGTTGAACAGGAATGTCACCCTGACAACTGGCAGAGCTAAATCTGGACAGCGACTCCACATGAAAGGAAAGTGGTCTCAAAAACCTAAATACCAAGACATTCACCCTTCTAAAGAGAAATACACTCAACCTGCAAGGGGTAAATCCTGTTTCTAGTTTAAAAAAACCCTACAGGTTCATCATGCTGATCTATGAGATCTGGCCAAAGAAAATACAACTTCTCTTAACTGAGTTACTGACCTTTAAACCACAAATGAAACTGCCAGCTCAGAAGATGTACCTTAAATAATTAATTTTTATCCTAAGTTTTGTCTAAGCTGACCAAAGTCGAGGCTCAAAGGGTAAGCTGGGTTTACAGTTTCAATTTCAATTTGGGCACTTCAATGGTAAAGTACAGAGGTCTCTGAATTGTGACTAAATGACAGTTACCAAACAATGACTAACATATAGTACATAAATTTAGTACACAACATATAATCTTTAGAACACACTTTTTAAACTGAGAAAGCAAAACAATACTTCAAAGAAGCCTGCAATAAATTCAACTTAAAACAACTCTTGGGGACAACTGAATATAATGTGAAAATTACACTTTTAATGCCTGGTTTTTATATTTTTTCACCTGCATTTGCACATTTACAGTTATGGACAAACATTTATTCAAAGAACCAATCAAACAACTCATGAAGTGCCTTTTAGAATTGTATACATTGGATAAAACACAAACGTAATCATTTATTTTTTCATAAATCAAATTACTTTTGAACAACCAGCTAACCTTGAGAAACCATTACATAGAACTACAATGGTTTCAATAGTTTTATTGTGTCGACAACTGCCAAGAATGAGAAAACCAGCAGGTAAATGATTTGGTGCCAACTGCAATAAATAGCCACGGATCACAGCAGCAGCACAAGACCAGAAAAGTGCGAACACCGCACCAGCTTGTGCTGATAATGTAAAAGACTTGCAGTGCTGTCAAAGTAGTTACCTTTGCATTTGTTGTTCTGTGTAGGAGTGCTGCGGCTTCCTTCAGCGTATTCCCATCAAAACAAAAGCTCTCTACAGCTGGTGTTGCTTTACCGGCCGGCTACTTCCCTGCACCAAGTGTGTCCTGCCAGAAAGAGAGAATGCAACAGTGAGGCAGGGTGGAGGTGGGGCCGGCATGGGAACGAGACAAGAGGAGGAGGAAGAGGAGAGGCCGGGGTGGAGAAAGGCGTGCTGCTTTATCTCACCGTGGGGTGGAGACATAATGGACAAAGTGAAGCTACTTAAAACCAGAAGAAGCAGGAAGTCTGCGATGGTCAGAAACTGTGATAAAAGTCACAACTTCCCACTTCCTCATTTGCACATTTTATTTGCATCCATCCAAAAGCCGAGCTCTGCTCCCAGCTGTTATTATTCAAATCAGATATCATCCTGTTCAACCTTTATCACTGAGCCAAAGCCCAAGTTTGTTTCCCAGCACTGCTGGTCACTGATTTACAGAGTCCTATCTGTGATTAATTACACACGTTCTGAAGGAGACCAATAGTATTCTGCAGATGAATCACTCAGGCAGCTACTGCTGTTGGCAGTTTTATTTGCCCAAATATAGTAATAGACTGTATTAAAAAGGGGAGAGAAATCGACTATAACTATGTTGGACCTTGACATAACGTTGCACTAAAAACACATCTTTGAAGGGCGAAGTGGGGAATGCTTGTCAAATCTCGTTGAACATGTTAGGAACCACTACAAAACTTAAAACTTCAAATACTTAAAAAGCACACAAACTGTTCTGTTTTTCTTTGTTGTATTATTATAGGTTGTTCCAGCCTGACTGAAGTTTTAAGTCAGTTGCGAACAACAAAGAAGTACACAGAGCGTACGTTTCCATTTTTTATTTAGACACAAAAGAGCATTCGGACTGCCAGTCATGGTGCTGCAGGAGAAAACTAGGCTGTTCAGGGAACAACCAAATGTGCTGTTAAAAATGAGACAGATAAAATACACTTTTACTGCTTTAACTGCAGATGCAATGCAAAAGACTGATCAAAGTATACATTTTTCACTAATTCCATTCAAACAGTGGCACACAATAATTTGTTTCAAGTCTTATTATTGCTTACAGATGTTAAAAACCCAAAATATAGCAAGTCAGAAATATTGTTAAAAACTATAGTGATAACCTGGTGGATGAGTCAGAAAATGTCTATGTATTTTACAGAGAACCATATGTAAGCATATTCATAGAAAGTTGAGTGGAAGGAAACGGTTCAGTAGAAAAACAAAAACACATAATCGACAGCGGATTGGTCCTGTCATAAGTAATTTTGCTGGACAATAGACACAGAAGTTATGGCGATAAACGATAATATTGTTTTTCTAAGACCGTTTTTCAAGTTACATAATGTGAAGGCATAATAATAATAATGCAAGAACACATTCTAAAAGATAAACTTTAAATTCTGACTAACTTTTATCACTGGAGCTGGAATCCATTTTAAATATCCAAAATAAATAAACAAAACAAAAAAACAAATAAAGTGAATTATGAAGTGTCCATTAAAAACACTGTCCTTCAAAAAAAGGGCAAGTTGAGACCAAAACACCAGACTGAGGACTTTGTCATCCAGTTTTTGGTGGAAAGAGAGAAAAACATTAAATCATTCCAATGGAAATTATTGAGTTTGTTTAAATTTATTGTGTGATTAATTGATTTATTCCTTCTTGTGACAGGCCCAAAGCGGATGACTGTAATCTGGAAGAATCTCTACATACGGCTGTATGCAGGAGATGAGCAACAAGCATAGGTTAGACTACACCTGAACCAGAGAAACAGCTGGAAGCGGCCTTTCCATGCTAATATGATAAAAATACTGGAGACTCACTCATTATACTTCATTTGAAAATCAACAGTGTTTTATCAAGTCCAAAGTCATTGCAACCAGAAAAAAATTAGACCACATCGTTCTTCCTGCTACAGACAAGCTTGAAGGTGATGCTGATTATATTTTTGCCTGGATTTAGCACCCTGCCAACACTGCCAAAGGTATCATTTCTAGTCAAATGACCGTGGTTTCTTCTGATCTGAAGCCCACTCAGAAACGATGAAGTATTCTAAAAAGGAAGAGAAGAGACAGCAGAGCCGATGCTGCACGACGAAGGTTGCCATTAAAGCAATTTGGCCTTCCTCAGCAGAGACACATGCTGATTTATTTCGTGCCACGCTGCATCTATGCAGTAATTCAAGCCAAAAGAGTCCAAACTAAGTACTGAGTGCAGATACAGTTCTGTAAGTGAACTTACTTTTCAGCAGGCTGACATTTTTTAATTAAATACAGTTTCATTTTCAATCTTTTTAAGAATTTGAATTTTGTCTCCATTTGCTGTGAGTCCATCATGAAGACTGACAGAAATAAGTGCTGATATTTCATTACTGTGTGTTTAATGAATTTAGAAAATACAAAGAATTAGTTTCATTGTTTGGGTTGACTTGTTGGCGACTGTCTAATTTCTTGGGATGCAACACTAGATCTTATTTCAACTAGGAAAAGCACAAAGAAAAGAACTACTGGCAATGAAAAATGACTGATAGTCAAGCTTTAAGTTGTTTTGACAGTTTTACCAATTATCTTCCTATATTGTTTGCAAGCAATCAATAGTAACAAACTACAAGCTCAACATCAGAACAGCCCAAAATGAAAGCAGCGGTTTCAAGCCGACAGAGTGCATTTAAATGACGTCATCATGTAGAAAGTAGTGTCAGCCTCCTCTCTGACCTGTCTAAAAATATAATGTGTTTGATTAATCATTAGCTGCTTATAATTACTCCAAACTTTACACAAGGAATATTTTGTCATATTAGGTAAAGTCACTCTACATAAAATTCGCTATCACGTTACAGTACAACTGTCTAAACTGATAACTATTGACGCGATGAGCTGCTGGAGGATTTTAATAACATAAACAAAGAACTTAAAGAGACTGAAAGTTATTAGCTGTTGTTCGTGAACACTGCCCTGCTTAACCTTGAGCGTTACTTCATAAACCACGCCTGGACATGGGTGTTTCATTCCTTTCTGCCTCTGGATAATACCTCCATTTGACAGCTCATTCAACACTGTTGAATACACAGGGAATTAAAAAGCGGATAACACACAAAGGCGCTATTCATGTTCCACCAGGTTGTGTACGGAGAATCATTTGAAATCCTTCGTGAGTCACAGCGTTTAGACCAGGCAGCAAACCTCACATGTGTTCACAATGTCTGGTTACAGTAAAAATGGTTTCTGTAAAGCCAAACTAAATAATTTCTTTAGCACAATCTTGAAGTAGAAAAGAAAACAATTACAAAGTTAACATGACTGTAAATAAAAAAACAAAATCATTCTAGATCTTTTGCAAACAGAAACATTTTAAGTACAAAATCGAAATATTTCTGGTCCTCATGTAGCGCAAACTCTTGTTCTAGAACTGTTTCAGTGTGCTTTGTTTTCTGAACAAAACCGAGGTGTTGTGAATGCTACACAACACAGAAAAAGATTGTTGTAGCAAGATAGCGGACATCCTGCACGCTTCTGCAGCCCTTGTTCATCACCGTGATTGTCGTTTCCTCGTCTTCAGATTGGCCGGTCCAAAACAGCCAATCTGTTTTGGACCGGCCAATCGGTAGAACCAGGTAGTCCACGATACTCGACTGGAGCCAGATTTAACGTTCGGGAACTTCATTCTTCAATTGGAAACACATAATCTTGGCTCAAAAATCACATTGAGGAATCGAAATGGGCTCCAGACTGAGTTGATGGAAAAGTCCTAGGTAAATAAGCAAATAAAAATTATATGGGAAAAAAAAAATCACTAATTGTTCCCAAGTCAACTTTCAAAAGGCTGAGACCTACATTGTCTCATCAGATGCATGCGATCTCTTCATACGTATACCATTTCATTACTGTAAGTTATGAACACTAAAGGCTCAGGTCCGAGATCTGGGGTTAAAGTCCCTGTCGTTTTGCTTGGTTATTCACATTCAAATTTTAATGCAAATGCCATCCAACCTCAGTGTACACCTCTGAACTGACTTACATGTGAAGAACATGATGCATATTTACAGATGGGAGGTGAGAAAGAAAAGTCAAAGTAGAGCAAAGAGCACTGGAGAGCAAAAACAGGGTAGAGCTTTAATAGACCCAGGTAAAGAAAACAAAAAACCCCAACATATGTTTATGTTTATTTTAATGACCAAAGATGACTTGTTCTATTTTGTGGATATATTAAACATTTTTAAAGCCTACAATTTGAATTGTTTATTTCTATGCTTTCCAGTACCTTGCTGAAACTCTGCATATGTACAAAATGGATTACAAAATGGCACCACATGTGGGCTGGAGAAAAGGTAATAAATTGATGAAAGGACGAACTGACCAGCATTTAACATTTGACATTTAAAATATATATACATATATATCTTAGACATGCAAACATAAAATTGCAAACGCAATAAATTGATCGTTATATCCAGATATCTGGATATAATGATAACTTTATCTTTTATGTAAATATTCTGAATACGAGTCCAACCTTCAACGTTTTTAGCTGCTTGCTAAGAAACTGATCGATAAATGAAAAGATTAGGAAACCAATAATAGCTGAGCCTCATAGGTTGATATACCTAAGACATAAAGTTATTAATTTTGTGTTTACTCTAACGTTCAAAGACAGAATGACTCGAGTCAGGCTCAGTTTCTCCACACAGACCGTCAGAAAGTCGTTTGAAAGATGACAGCATCCACTCATCATACTGTTGTTATCTCCTGCGCGAGGCGCTGTGGAGGCTCCCCTCCCCTCTTGCTAAGTTCGGACGATTCGACCACAAACTAACGTCAAAGCGACAGAACAAAAACCAGAGCGGCCGCTGAGGAGTGAGGTGCGCATAAACTAAAGAGAAAAAGTCCCAACTCACATGTTAGCTTGGTTCTCTGCGGTTCAAGGTCGTGTTCTCCTCTGAAGTTTCCCACAGTGAACTTGTTGGGGCTCAACTGTCACACACGGCTGGTCGGCTCCGCGTTCCATCTGGTCAGCCAGGAAGCGAGGTGTCATGGGTAATGTAGTCCTTCACCCAAATTAACGCTTCAAGGCTTTGAAGACGGTAAAAGACACACAATTAAAGGTTTTTCAGTAGGTAATTTTTCTGAAATGTCAAATCTAACACTTTTGTTTTTAAGTTTACAAACAAATGTGTTTGTGGTGAACTTCAGATAAAAATAAATTAAAAAATTAAAAAAAAAAACACCTCAGACTGAATCTCTTCAAATAGCTTTACCCTGGATGTGCCTTTAAAAACATCTGGAGTGGATGCTAATTTTAGCTGCCTCTCTGACTTAACAACCGCCATGCTAATAAAGGTTCCCACTTGTGACTGTAGCAAATGCTGCAGAACTATTTTAACCCATTTGAAAGCCAACACTCAGGATATGAGCACAAAACACTGGCTGCAGAATAGCCTCCTCTACATTAGGCTCTTGTCTCCCTCTAGTGGCAAACCACCGACGGAAACAAAAAAAACAGAGCTATGATCCTGTTGTTTATCACTGCATGCGGTTGGCTGTTTCATTAGTTTCATATTCACACTACCAACAATATTAGAAAATTAATAGTTTCATAGAGAGTAGTAAATAATAAAAAGCATGAGAAACATCTCCCAGCACAGTTATATTAGCCCGCCCTGGTAAAAATGGTATAAGTTGTAAAACATTAAGTTAAATCGAATCTTAATTTCAGCACATTTATTCAGAGGTGGAAAAGTACTACATTAATGAACAATTGTTTGGTTTTTTTAACATGTCATCCATGGAAGCTAGTTGTATTTTGATCTCAATAAGGTCACAAACATGACAGAAATTTGTCTTCAACACCAGTCCTTCTGGGAGAATAAAAAGCTGAAAGCAGTTAAACTCTGGCAAACAACGCTGGACAAGAGTCACACACAAAAATGGGAAAACAAAATAATATATATCCAAAGCTAAAAGCACTGTGGCAATATTTATCATGTAAAATTCAGCAACTCAACATTTTATTTTTCATTTTAAAGCTTTACAAATATCTTTACCAGATGCCTTGAAGAGTTTTGATGAGAGTGTCAGTACATAACAAGCACTCTGAACTCATCCTTAGCTACTTTTCACATTTTGTGCTTAAACATAACTGTTGAATCACGAATGAACAA
This sequence comes from Poeciliopsis prolifica, assembly GCF_027474105.1. NCBI lineage: Eukaryota > Metazoa > Chordata > Actinopteri > Cyprinodontiformes > Poeciliidae > Poeciliopsis > Poeciliopsis prolifica. The sequence continues at coordinate 5,252,961 of NW_026562391.1, read as the reverse complement.
CTTTGCTACTGTGCCGCACATACAGCTCAACGTTGATATTCTTGTTTCTTATTCTCAGAGTCCTCCTCTACTCAAACAGGTGTCTGGCTGCAGCTCTACTGTTCATTCTTCTCGAAATATTCCAGTGTAGACATCCACCGTCAGGCTGTGTGTGTCTTCTCTTTGTCAGGGATGATTAATAATTTACCGCAGTCTCCCTCCAATGAGCGGCCGGTCTGCTGCAGGCCACTTCCTCTCCCAGGGACAATGGACCCATTTCCTGTGGGGCACGAAACCAAGAACCAGAGAGACCAGCAGAAACAGACGAGTATTGTAAAGCAAAGGCCTCGTATCACAGTATCTAGTTAAAGAGTAAAAAGGCTGACTGAGATTCATGATCATTTTACCAGGCAGGAATGGAGACAAGACAAACAGCTGGACAACAGAAGCCACACTTAGCAACATTCATGTGTTTATGTAGCAAGCATCAAGGTGAGCCTTGCCAAAGTAACTCTTTTTACATTTTTGTCATTTTTGTGTCTCTCCAGCAACCTTCGCCACCCAAAGAGCCATTTTACCTTCAGTCTCTTTTAAAAATCTAATTTAACCTATGTAAGAATTGACCTTTAAAGATTTGAACAAAAATACATAGAAAGCCTTTCTTAGGTTCTGAAGAGCTTGAAAGAGTCACATGCGGCTCTGGAGCTGCAGGTACAAACCCCTATTGTGTGAATGCAACAAAACTACATTTGTGATTATAAAATGGAAGCAAAATGATTGTTCCATTCATTGTCCATACCTGCCTATTCCTTGTCAGAGTCCAGCTGCCATTGGTTGAGAAACGGGTACAACTTGGACAGGTCATGAGTTCAGTGCAGAATATGACTTTTTTAAAAATTAAAATCCGAAGAGTAAACAAACTGAAGCTACAAAGACATTTTCTAGTCATACTGACAACTCAAAGAGCTTTGTGCCAAATTCACATTCAATTCTACTTTCCCCTGATACACACATATTTATTACCGATACACAGATTCCCAGAAATGTTGGAAGTGCCTTGCCGAGGGACACATTAACATGCGACAGGAAGAACCTGGAACTGAACCCACAACTTTCAGACAGTAAGACAACTACACACTGAGCCATGCAGGGAATGCCCTCTGAACCTGGACTCTCCGTTTAGGTGGGTGTCCAGATATTTATGGTCTAGTCTTTGTACAACACTCTCTCCATTTTCTGATGACTGATTGGTTTGGACAGCACTCTGTGTGATGTTCTAAGCTTGAGATTTTAAACTTAGTATCCAAAGCCGAACCTATCTGCTGTATACCTTTGTTTCTCTTTGAGGCCTTCACACAACAGCTCGACTTATACTGAGATCACTTTAAACACTTTGGATGTCACTAATTAAGCGACATCCGAAGGTGTTGCACTGATTTTTATTGGGAGTATCAACTTACGAGGAACAATACATATTCATACGTTTTGAAAATCGAAAGAAATCGCAATAAACAACATCAAAGTTTGTGACTGTGATGTGGTAAATTGTGGAAAAGTTTGAACGGTGTTAATACTTTTGCATTCAAACAGCCTCTTTATTGTCTAATAAACGTCAAAAATATCCAGATGCTTCAGCTGTAAACCCTAAATAGAGCTTGTAACAAGAGTAATCATGAGTTACAGGCCCATTCTTTTAATTCCTGGCAGAAAGAAGCAACTGTGTTCAAACAATGGCTCCATTCAGGCCCGCACTGACCCTGTGTCCACCACTCAGGGATATCTGATGAAGCAAAAGTCAAAGCCAGCAAATTTTAGATTCAAATGGTCCGCTTTGGCAACATGAAGCCACTGTTCCGTTCAGCGAACAACCTAATAATCCTTGGGCCTCCCCTTCTGCCCTTCCTCGGCCCCTCAAAGCGTCACGATAAAACCCAAGTGTCAATTAGACCTGGAGCTATTTTTAAAAGTCCACACATTCGCTCTGACAAATACAATGGCCTAAATAACCAGCGGTGACCTGGCCTGGCCCGTCCCTGCTCTGCCTCTGTCCCTTTCACTTGGCAAGCCACAGATGATGACTGTCACAATGGCTGCACAGGAGAGAGCCGGGATGATACCGCCCGAGGCGGGACACAGAGAACAGCCTGACCTATCTGCGTCTATCATCCAGCAGGAGTGTATCATACAGGCAGTTAGAGAGGCTCCTCTGCACACTGATGCATTTTACCTCCTCGGAGTTCAATATAAATCTCCTCTCTGTGTGGTTATTGCTTTTTTTATTTTTTTAAAATATGTATGACGAGAAAGTCTTCATCTGAATAATGCATTTTTATGCATGCATTCCTGGCCAATAAAAGGCTGCTACTCTGCAAGTCAGTGGGTAATTAGGGCATTAATCTTTTCCTGACCTTTGCTGTTTGATGTCGAGCATACGGACACATGCAACAGAGTGCAAAAACAGCAGGCCTGACTTTTGCTGAAACACATATGACAGGGTGTAACACGGGCTCTTTAACCTTTGCCGCAGAGGCTGCTGGAGAGAAATCAGGACTGAAATAAACAGTTCTTCCTCTTTTTCACGCATCCCCGCGCCTTTAGTTACAAAAATGCAGCTGATCAGCGCACTAAAGCCAGTGGAGAAGTGGAAGAGACAAAGAAGTCCTCCATGAAAAGTGAAAGAGCAAACCCAGCAGCAGCTAAATTTAGGGTTTAATCCCACTAATGTGCTTCTACATAATGCATTGCTATATTATTAATGCTGAAGCATCAGTGGGTTGTCACAGTCTGCCGGTGTTGCGGCTGCTGCTTTAAAACACGCTGACAGGAACGCCACAGAAAAAAGCAAAGCTCTGATTCATCATCTGTTCTTAAGTTATCTACGACTAAAAGATTCAAGCACTTTAAATTAAATCGGCTAATAATGATGTGTCAGATACAATAACACACAACATTTGTAAGCTACAGAGAGTCAAAAAAATTAGTCATAAGGGAAGGGAAAATACTTTGCATATAGTGGAGAAAACCCTCCAAATAAATGAGCAGCTAACAGTAACATGACATCAGAAATATGTTGCTTTGGTGCTTGGATTACTTAATATTTTGATCTGATATTTTAATAATAATAGTAACAATGATGATATTTTTTATTATCATTATAGAAACCATGCAATAAAAATTACTCTACATATTTAATTCCAAGTTAAGAACTAATTTTCTCAGTATGTGTTTTGTTTTAAATGTTTCAGATCTTAAAATAAATCTGATTATCCAAATAAATTTGAGGATCATTTACTCAAGTTGGCTTGACTAAACACAAAAGGTTCTTACTCATGATGAGATCATTCATTGAAAGAACCAAACTATCCAAGCCAACCAGGTCTTACTGCATGTGAAAAAAGTAACTAAGCTCATAACTGATTGAGTCACCCTTGGCAGCAATAGTTGCCATTAAGCTTTTTTGAATACTGGCTATGAGTCTTTTGCAGTCGAGGATTGCTGGTTGTTTTTTCTTTGCATCGTTTTCATTATTCAGTCACGTTGGTGGATTTTTGAGAGTGAACCGCCTTGCTTAGGTCATGCAACGACTCTTTTTATTTGGGTTCAAGTTCAGACTCTGATCAGGCCAATCAGAACGTTTGTTTCGTTACTTTTGAGTCGTTCAGATGTGGACTTGCTGTCGTGATTTTAAGCGACACTCCATTGCACTTTAGCTAAAAGTCACAGGCGGGTGGCATTCTCCTTCAGGATTTTTAGCTACAGAGAAAAATGTATTGATTCATCAGTTTTTGGCAAACTGTCCACGTCCTGAAGCAGCTAATCAGTCCTAGATCCACCATGTTACACCATCGATAATACGCTGTTCTTTTTCTGAAATGCCATTTTAGCTAAAAAGTTACAAACAGATCGCTCTTTCTTTAACCTGCTGCTAACGTTTTTTCTGAAATCTTGGGGAACATCAAGATAATTTGTAGAAAACAAAAAAGGATTTTTCTTGTCAGTAGTAGTTTTAGTCTCAAAACTCTTGCAATAACTTTGTTATTATTGAATTATGACATTTGACCTTAACTGAGCCAGGTAAGGCCTGAAGAGCTTTAGATGTCACTCCGAGTAATTTTGGGAGGCCAGGGACTCCTGGGAACGCTCATCTCCGTTTCATGGTATCTTAATCTGTGGTTTGCTTTATTTTTTACAGAAGTCTGGAACTTTGTTTCAATATATTCTTGATTTTCTTAAGATCATGGCATGGAGGGTGGCTTTTAAGACGTCTTAGCTTACATCGAACAGCTTCTATTCAAGATCTTGATTCCCCAGGTAATCAGAACTGGGTGTGGCTCTGAACTTGAACTCTGCTCTCCAAACTAAACAAAACGTTAATCACAGTCAATTTCTGCTTGAACAGGAACAACATTCCCACACTTAACATCCACGTATTCCTGGATAGTATTTTTTTTATTGTAAATGTCATAATTTATGTATTTATTTTTACTTTGTCAGGGTATCTCTGCCTGACATTAGCATTTGCTCAATGATCTTAAACACATGATCTTATATATCTACAGTCAAAACAATAACTGAAAAGGTCAAAACTGTAAAAAAAAAAAAAAAAAAAGGGGGCAGCTTTGAAGGCGATAAAGATTGTACATGAGGTAATATGTAAATCAATATTTCTGTGAGATTATGCCAGTGAAATTAAACCTTATTTTAAGGTTTTGTACATAAGCAGGTGTTTCTACATTAATTAGAATCACCAGCCATTTCTTCTTTTAGGATAATGATTTAACAGGGACAAATATCGGTGGATTTGTGGACCTTTGGAGGTCATTTACTTTTTCTGTTTTTTGGGGGTTGGGGGTTTTACGAGCACCAACACAGAAAGCATTAAAAACATGAGAATATGTAATTATTTACATTGGGATTTCTAAACTATTTTTCATATTTCGCAAAGAACTATATAGCCTATATATATATGTGCCGGTTCTTCCCCATGTGAAGAACCGGCACAAAAGAGAAGCGAACATAATGGAGGTTTGTGAGAACTGCAGCGCTTCGCTTCTTCCCGGTGGCACCTGTGACGCATTCGGCTGTCTGGTTTCGCTGCTATCAAGGTGTGTCCGAGCGTCATGCAGGTGGGAGAAAAACAACCCCAACAGAGAAGAGAAACACGGTGCGGACGACCTCTGAACGTAAGGAACAAACTCGTCTGGTACGTTTTCCTCGTGTTGTCGGTAAATAACGCCACTGAAGCACCCAATGACGTAAATTAAAGCCATTTTGAACTTTTGTGGAGGGTTTTGTATGGAAAGCAATGCGCAGGCTAACAGTGAAACAAACAAACTTCTGCCTGCTACTGAAAATACAAGTTCGTTTTTATCAATAAAATAGCCACGCAGCGCGAGGGGTTGGTGGGGACGCGGGGGGAGCAGAGCCCTGCCGGGTGGGGTCGCGCCACGGAGGGGGCGGAGCCTGACCGAGGTGACGCTCCTTTCACTACGTGTTTTTTGTTCAGACCGCTGTCGACGAGCGACGTTTACAGGGGGAGAGAAGTCTGTGGAGAAACGAACAAGCGTCCCCCAGAACAGAGCCCAGGCCCGGGAGTATCTGAAAACCCGCTGTGTGATTCCTAAAGGTAAGACTCACTCACACTGGCTTCACTGACGGCTCCCAATGTGTTTTCACCCGCATCTCCGCCTTTGTTTGTGCGTGAGCTTATTTAAAACAACTTATTGTTATCATTTATGTATTTTACGCGTAGAAATGGGTTTGTGTTATTGTAGGGTCGTGTTCTCACACCTCACTCTCCTGTTGGCTACAAATCCATATTGGAGTTCATTTCCGCATACCTTGAACTCCTACTGGGTCTGGTTCTGGTTCTGCTGCGGCCGCTGGGTGTTTAGTGGCGTTTCAAGTCGATTCTACTCAACAACATATCAGCTGGTTGTCCAAAGCTACGGCATGTTTGAGTGGTTTGGTTTATGCGCTTTTACTGCATGTTCGTGGCAGGTGAGGTGAGGGTGAGTCAGTCCTATCTTTAGGGAACTGTAGGAAATATTCAAATACATCCACAGAGGCTTCAGTTTCTTTGTTTTTGTTTGTTTTAGATCGTTTATACTGAAATTATATGGTAACTACATTTTTGACAATCACCTCCTTTTTGAAGAAACTTGGAGATATTAGATATAGTGGGTGGGGGGAAATAAAGTTTACTTTACTATCTGTTTTTCCCAATGCCAAACATAAGTGTGTTTGGATGTGCAGAGCATTATTGTGTAATGTAGGCTCTCTCGCTGAAAGCTCATTGGACCAGACATTTGAAAGAAGACACCATACTGAAGCCCACCCCTTCATTTGCCTTCATTTATCTCTGCTTTTTTTCTGGACTTATTTCCTCTGAATCAGGCATATTATGCTCCTTTAAAATGGCCTTGGTCAATACTTTTTTTTCCATCTTCTCTGAGTTTTTTCTTTAAACATCTCCTCTGCCCTTCACATTTTCAAAACCTTTTTATTTGTCAAGATAACTTTAAACCTTGATGAGAAATTTAGGCTTAAGTTGTAAATGTTCCTGTACGTTTGGGTGAATCCCAGATGACGCTCATGAAGTGTGACAGACTATGATTAAATCAAATTAAGTGCCAGTGACTTCCTGTTGATGCGTATTACTCATAAGTAGACTTTTAGGGAAGTATAAAACGTTTCACTTAACCATTAATTGCCGGAGCAGCTACCAAATGTTTCTAAAACGGGTACAAATGGAAGGTTAGTCAGTAAAATGTCCCCAAGGCTCAAACAGCTGAATATGTGTCCACTAAACCATCACCAAGGCAGGAATGAGTTGATACTTGGCGAGTATGCAGCATCTCCCAGGTTGGTACAGTTCATTATAAGGTCACCATACGATCTGAGGCTTCATCAGTAAGAAACATTGGCCTCTTTTTGTGCTAGATGTAAGTAGGTGCTTGATGACCAGAGCTGGAAAATTACCAGCACATTGTAAAATGAAATCAGAGGTACTTTAGCCTGATGGTCTCCTGATTTCTGTGGGTTTTCTTCTTTCTTTCTTTTTTCTTTTTCTATTTTAAAGACAAGGCATTTTGGCTGTCAGTTGGAGTAACAAACAATTAGGTCTGCGTGGTATCAAGAAAATGCAAGTTATTACACAATTGGACCAGTAACGTTACAGATTTATTAGTCCACATTCCTGATACTTTTCATATCCATGTCCTCCGCCACTATCAAAGTGCTCCAGCATCTAAAGATACGCATCCAGTGTCAGCATTAAGGGCATTAACTTCCTCCCACATGGTCTGAAGCATTACTTGTATTACAGCATGAAGGCCCAGCATTGAGAGTATAATTCAAAATACCACATCCAGACAGGCCTTGGCCGTACACATTGATCCTGTGATGACTACTGTTTTGAGCAACTCTAATGTCAAGCCGAGGTGCCCTACACCTTCGATGACTGTTTAAGGAGGGTTTAAAACTTGTGCCGGCACATCTTGAATTTGCAACCGTGTTTGTCGTGTTGACATTTGGACCATTAACTGTAATTGTATCATTTATTATTCTTGAGTGTGACTCATAACCAGTCATTACAATGCATCTGGATCAGAGTCAACATGTATGTGATATCCTGCTGGGTTTGAATGAATGCTTTCCTGCTGGAGCAGCTGAAGGTACCAAGGATTGAACAGGACTTGCTTCTCTTGGTTGATGCCAATCTGGCTCATAGTTCTGCACCAGACAGGGGCAAGTTTGGAAAGCTGTTCCTGTCTGCCCTCGGGGGAGAGGGTGGAATGGTGGTCGGATGTCCCCAGGGGGTGACTTACAATAGATTTTGCTGTTACATCTGTGGATACATAGTGCTAATCCCTTCCCCCTCCATCTAATACCCTCGTACTGTCCCACATTAGCGGACGTTACACTTTTTAAAGGGGATTAGTGAAAGTCTTACATCGTGACCTCTTGGTTTATGTTTTTGTCTCTCCTGGAACGGGACCTGCTTCTGTCTGGATCCAGTGATGCTCGACGGTGAACTTTCCACAGGCTCAGTTACAGCTTTTCACCACACTCATTGTCTTTGAATGCATCGTGTTAAGCATTCTAGCGTGTCCATAGAGAGGGAACAACAAATGGTTTTCCATCGAGGTTAGTGCGGTAAAAGTCTAATATAATGTCTATAGATTTGTCTTTCACCAATATTTATTTAGCAATGGGGCTTTCAGTCTAAATATTTACACCTATCATGGTTTTCTTTGCTGTTCTTTATTGTTGAAGGAGGGCCAGCAAGCTAACAAAATGTTCTTTTTATTTTATAAAATGACAATAGAATAGACTGTAAGCTATCTAAAGCTTCTGTTATCATCATCAATAACCTTAGCTGTTTTCCATAAAAATATTCCATTCATTGGACAGACTTCTGCTGTTTCTAACACTCTTTCTCTTCCTACAGTTGTATAGTGTTTACCAAGTACAGTTGGAAATACCCAACAAAAGTCATTAAGGCAATTATTCACCATCAGGAGATCAAATGTCTTATATGCATGGCATTTTTAAAAACCACCCTGACTACTACCAAGTTCAGGTCAGGTTTTTGCAAAGATGCCTGAGTTAACTATGCATGAGTCCCGCAGCTTCCCGATGGTATCGGTTCTGCTGCTGTTCCTCTGAAAACAGTACTGCTGATAGTTTTTTCATTGCTCTGGTGAGGAGGAAGGGATCTACATTCCAAGTCTAATTGAAGAGAAACTTTTTCACTCTTGGATGATCTGGCAGCGACAGGTTGTGGCTGTTTTTGTGCGCCTCCTCTCTGTCTCTTAATTACACTTCTATGAGATATTGAGGAAAGTGAAGACGGCTAGGGTGCGGCTGAAACAGAAAGAAATCAACTGGGAAGATTTACTTGGTAGATAGGCGCCACGAAAAAGACTGCGTTGCTTTCACATTTGTTTTGTTACCTTTTTTGGGGGGGGGGGAATGTAAAGCATTAGGTCTTTTGTTCTTTGTCCATTGCTTTTTAAGTCTCCCTGGAAGTCATGGGTTGTGAAAATTGTGCAACTTGACATTTGAGTAACCCAGAAACTGTGAGGAATGTATGACAAAAAATATGCGGGAGGCTAGGGGGGGGGGGGGCTCTGAGTCAGGGTTTAATTCCTTGTGGTAAATGATGTCATTTTAACATTTGCATAAGCTTAGTTGTAATGTAACTGTTCATCCTCGACGTAGTCTACTACAGATTTATAATAACGCACGTACAGTGATGGTAAATTACATTGATCCAAAACGACTGTACAGCTCCCTCACGTATGTTTAGTTTGCTAATGCTACATTAAATGTTTAAAACTTGGCTTTGACTTCAGAGCCTCTTCTCATAAATTAATGATATGGTACATTTATAAAAGTACCATAGAGGTTTTTCATAACATTGGTCAAAGGATGTGCATGACCTACAGCCAGTTTCCATAAGCTATAGCATGCTAACACAGATGTTTATTAGATGTTTTAGATGTAAATTTATGTTCACTTGAGAGTGCACTCTCAATTCATTGTGTGTTGGATGCTTAACGAGTACCAGTGTTTTTCACACAGGTCCAAATGGACTGTGTGACTTTGTGGCATTAGCTAAGCAAACTAATAACTTTAGCATGCCAGTGCTAGCATCCATAAAATGTTTTTCTTTTTTCCATCATGCAGATTCTCACGTCATCAGTCGGAAAAGACTGTCATGCCTGAGCTGATTTGGGTTAACATTAACTCTATTAATAACAGCTTTAAAATTAAAAATAAATATTTAAGACTAACTGTTGCTCTTTACTGACCCTGAAGAGGATTTTCATGATTGATCTTTTTTCCACAGTTGCTGGCAGCAAAGCCATTAAAAACATGCTGCAAGTCTCAAACTGTTGCTGAATGACTATTTGTTGGATATTTCTGAATAATATAGGAAGTAATTTCTAAATGTCATAGGAACCGAGGCTCATGATTTGTTTGAGTAAATACTTTAATTTTAATTAAGGTGTTAAAATACTTTAATGATGCCTTTTAGATCATTAAAGTATTTTAAGCAGTCCTTGTTACTTGATTACATGTTATTTTATGTTCACTAAATAGAGAAATATTTGTTTTTATCACTTTTTTTCAGTCGTTGAACGTGTATTTGACAAATGTTCTGTGTTCTTTCTGATCTCTTCATTCCCTTGCCCCGGTGTCCTGAGCAGCACATTCCTCCTCCTTCCTGAAAAATTAATTATCTTTTACATTTCCTCAGAGTTCAGGCAGACTCTAACTCATAGCAATGACAGTTCAAACGTCCCTCACAGGCCTTCAGTCTGGGCTTCGGCTTCAGATTTGTGCACCAAGCTTGGCTTGTGAACACAGAGAGCCATCATGATGTGCTTCAGTCCTCTTTTTGTTTGCACCCAGTGGGGAACTCTTGAGTAGTTAGTTTCCTTTTCAATACAGCAGAAGTCAGCAGGACAATGTGGCTACTCTCTTCCTCTCAGTCTCAAACAAAGTAAAACAGGACACTCTCTGTGTTGTCAGTTCATCCTCTTCCTTCCTAACATCAGCCAAGCACCATGGATGGGGAGGATGTCCCTTCTTTTGAACTCAAAAGAAAAACTTGAATCTCCCAGCAACGTTAGCTACAATGAATTCGATATGCAGGCGTCTTCTTTGTCGGTTCTGATAAAGATTACGGTCTGTGGACATCTTCTCCTTGTTTTGTGAACTTTATTCCAGTGCATGCTGTGCGAATGTGCACTCTCTGCTCTGCGGCTTTTTACTCCTTCCGTCTTGTTATCAGGTCGGTGTAATGTGAATCTGGTCTGCTCAGGCACCTCCTCAGAGACCTCTCACATTTCCTTTGATTCACAGTCAGGTCCCAGAGGGAGCAAACAACTACGCTCCAGTTTACAGCCACCGTACTATATCCACTGGCCTAATTTGGCTCATTAAAGTAGCGGCAGTGAATGAACTGACAGAACAAGGACTCTCTGCCATTCTGCTGCTGCCCATTTCGTTTCCCGTCAGCGGTCGACAGAGTTGTTTGGCTTATTTCCAGATAAATTGAGTAGGCACAGCTTAGATTAATTCAGCTTAATGTGGCCGAAGGAAACTGCCGTAATACGTTGGCTGTTTTTGAGGATATGAAGGGTTAAACCTGCCACTGCTGTGGACTGGGCTTTATCACCCGACATTACGGTCACTTCAGAACACTCTAAAAATGTGCCCTTCAAGCTCAGGTCCTCTTTATCTGTGCTTGTGGCGCTTAGGCAAATGCCTCAGCGACTTTGTGCCTGTTTCATAGTAATTAGCAGCAGCTTAACTTCTCTAAACAAACTTCCTCTGTCTGATCACACCAAAAGCTTTAGTGAGTCAGATAAGGTTGACTCTCATTTCCTGTCACCCACCACATTAAATCCATTAGCTGTTTTCACATCCTCACTTATTGATTCATGGCGAACTGTGCGCCCTCACAGCCTGATCGGTTACCGTTGTCCAAGCAGAAGATGAGAAACTTGTGGCTTGGCGTCCAGGTGGACTTAATACATAATATGTTGGGATTTATTCTACTGGGATTGACAACTTCAAAATCTATTTTTTTTTTCATCCACGAATCACATGATGTACTGAAATACTGCACAGAAGTTGAATGGTTTATCTGACTATGTTGACTTTATCAAGCCAGACAAGCTAATAGGCTACCAATTAGCATTCTAACGCTTCAAGTTTTCACTGCACTTTTTTTATGATTTACTACATAGTGCACAAGATTCATGACATGACGGAAAATTGCAGCTACAAAGTTTGGACATAATGTCAAACCATGTATCTTTGTAGCCTAAGTTGAGACATGTCTAATGCTTGCTTTTGTATTGTATTTCCAGTAAACTCTTTAACATTTAATAAACTATGTAGTGCACAAGAGATTAATTTTGTGGTAAAACTAGCAGTTCAGTGGGTTTACGTCAGTAAATCTAATCAAAATGTACTACCGCCAAAACAGACGGCAATCTGTGCTAAAAATGCTTCAGTGAAATGTGAAAATTTCTACCATAAATCTACTTTGAAGTTTATCGGAAATGTATCCCAATAATAGGCCAAAGGTGAAGTATTTTGGTCGAAATGTACCTTTTCTACATTGATAGGACACAGAGTGCCAGAAGTTTGGGAAGGAGTATGGGTTGCCGTTCATGACGTGGGGGGTGGCCTGTATGTCGCATAGTTCTCTGATCCAGATGGTGCAAGAAGCTTTACAGATGTGTGCTTCAATAATCTGCTTTATTTGCTTGTCAGCCCAAACATGAAACCAGCAAGTCTGTGAGAAACCAGATGGGGTAAAAGGCTTTTTTCCCCCTGTTTTTAAACAACAAAGACACAAGATCCTCTTACTTGCATGTGTATTGGATGACAACATGCGCACATTTTTTTTTCTTTTTTTTTTTGTGCAAATATTTTTAGTATTCTGCTGAGTAAAAATGACCTGTTTTTAAGAAGCGTTCACTTCTTATTTTCTGACATGCTGATCTCTGGTAGCCTAGTTGGCTGCTGGCCTGTAAGCGAGTCCAAATAGGGATAAGTTTTCTCATGTAGTTGTTGGCAAAAAGACAAATGAGCGTATTTCCTAAAACTTTTGGTTTATTGGATTTGCGTGGGCCTAATGCTCTTAAGCAAGTGTGTAAAGTCGCCCAGAGAGACGAGCAACATCTCAGATGTTTTTCCTACCACCCTGCCTGCCAGAAAGGATTAAACCTAAATAAGAAATCAGCACAAACTCCTTGGAGCTTGTCAGGAATACGACTGGAATATGAGCAGAGTTCATCCCGGGGGTCGTGGACCCTGATTTATTCCTGCTGTGATACGAAGAAGAGCTCAGGACAGCGAATGGAATGGTTTTCGTTACCACACTCCAATATGCGCTTGGCAACCTGCAAACCTCAACAAGTGGAAGATGTTAGGAAACGTTGATATTCCCTGAAGGTGTATTCACCTTCACCCACGCAATCCTCCGCCACACCCTTATCGGGAACCTGTTGTTGCTCTGGAGACACTCCCTGTTTGACTCGCCTGTGGGACGGGGGGGCAGGACTGCATGTTCTCACCACCGACAGCAGCAGCCTTACTCATCCCTTTTGTCACAGCAGAGACGTCCTCTTATCTGATCATTTCAGCAGTTTTGACATGACGGCTGAGTCAGAGGAGTTTAAAATAAAAGTGGTGAAACTGTGAGACATGTTTTTGGTTTTAGCAGCAGAAGCGTCACTCTCGGACAGATCGAATATGCAGCGTTGGCGTGGAATGTCACACCAGTGTTTCAGCAGTGAAAGCTGGAAAGAGTCCACGTCTGCTTTGTCTGTCGCAACTTGCTCTCTGGCAGCTTTTCACGGATGTGCATTCCTGGTTTAACTGTGAAGGCAGTTGTTTTTTTTCTTCTTCTTCTTTGGAAGAAGCCTCCTGAAGTTATTCTGTTGCCTAACAAGACAAGTGGGAGGTGCTGAGTGTGAAATGCGGGTTTCTCCCAAAGCTAGGCCTCCGTGTTGCTGTTGTGGTGCTGGTGGTAAAGAAGGCGTCACTTATTAACTAGAAGAGAGCAAAGTCCAGTGTGAAGTTCACAATCTGACCAAGCATTTAACTGTAAACTGGCTGATAAAACTCGAAACTCAGCAGGAAGAATAGGAAATAACATTTAAGCCCAGATTTACTCTCAGTTTTACTTTTACTGTAATCTGATTCAAATCTTTTTATCATTGAAAGATTTGAAGGTTTTCCGTAACAGTTTAGCAATCTTATCAAAAATAAAACCAAATGTCTGCAGCGCCAGACATGAGTTGGGCCAGGAGATAAAACCTTCAACGAAACAAGGCGATCAGCAGGGCGTGTCATTGGGCTGCAATAGTTGACTGAACCCGCTGCCTCGCCTTGGACTGACAAAGCAGCACCAAATACCCTCCTTGATTTCCAGAGAATGGCAACATGCTGTGTGTGTGTGTGGGGGATAATGTTTTAAACAGCCTTTCAAAACTTTGATCAGAGCTATTCATAGCATTAATCGATTTATTTCCATTAGCGGCCGGTGATTATTGAGGATGTTTTTCAGTAAATTGAAGCTGCGCCTTGGAAAGGTGAGCGTGAATGTTGACTGTAAGAGCAGTTGTCGGCGGACGCTTGATGAGTCAGTGCATCGTGTAGCTGCGAGTACAGACAGTCCTCTGGGGCCTGGTCCTATGGGGATATCATGCCAGAGTCACTGCAGCTGAAACTCTGAGTGGCTGATCTCTCTGGAAGTGAACAGAGATAAAGAAACAACTTGAAATACTACGAAACAACCACATATTTTCTCTGAAAGGTGCATGAGTTGTAGAAAACACGGAAGCATTTTAGAGGGTTGAAACTACAGACTTCAGTGGTTTTTATTTGAGGTAAAAAGAAAATGGCACATGGTTCTTTTTTGCAAATAAAAATGAGAAACGTTGATTTTGTCTTTAGTTCCCTCTCCTCTTCTACTGCCAAAAAAGTCCAGGACGACCTGCGTTTCAGCATAAACTCTGCAGGTTAGGGAAGATTTTTCCTTTTGAGAGAACATCGGTGAATAAACATCATAAAGAACAAGGAAGACGGGTCAGGGAGGGAGTTATGGAGAGGTTTAAAGCAGGATCAGGTTTAAAAATATCCCAAATTCTGAGCACATCACAGAACAACTTTCAATTGTCTCTGTCCTCTTTAGCTCCTGGACTTTGATCACTCTGTCACCCTGACTTTGTTTTTATAGCTCACCTTCTGCCAACGCAGCAGCTAGACAGCATGTACCTTTGTCAGAGCTTGTTTTATTGGTTGTAATAATGGAAGATTCTCATAGATCCTTACTGCCGTGCTAAAACCAGATGTCTCGCAGCAGCTTCAGGGATGACCTTTTTTTTCTGCGTGTTCATTGTCTTGTTCATTGAAATCTTTGAATACCTTGAGTCCATAATGAAACATGCACACAATGTGGCCCGGCAATTTGCCTAACAAAGCCGTCTGTAACAGCCAAACATCTGAAAGCAGTTGAAAGCAGCACAGTGTACGCATTGTGCTAGTTAGTCATGTGTCACAAGCAGTGGCAGGCAGCTATTATAAATGCAGATTTTCAAGGGAGTTTCTGTGGTGAATGTCATCTGAGCTGCAGAAATGTGGCGACCGTTTCTATTTATGTCCCAACAGTGGTGTTTACCCCGGAAAATAAAGACATTGCACAAAGAATCTCGCCGCGTGAAGAGAAAATCCTTAAGTTGACTAGGAAACCGTATGCACAGGTCCAGATCCTACTGCACTGTTTTTTCGTCTCCCAAAGGGGTGGTGGATTGGTTTTATTGCAAAATGCACACAAATTCAACAGTTTACTGCAGTGAAGCTGTATCTGGTTTGAGCAACCAATGTAGCATGAAGCATGATTACATGATGTCAAGGCGTGTAGAATGAGCGTGTGCTGGCAAGTAACAGTGTAAATATGCAACCTGTGGAGAGGTTGGTGGGTAATTGCACAACTGTAGCTGTTTAAAACTGTGTTTTGAATACTATACAAACCTATCTTTAAGCACATAAATGTGAAGTATTTAGTGTTTTCTCATGTTTTGCTTTGTGGGCGACGAGGTGCCGACTCACTGTACAAACAAACACACACACCCACACACACACGCACGCACGCACGCACACACACACACACACACACACACACACACCCACACACACACACACACACACACACACACACACTCAGGCTTACCAGAATCCAAACCTGACAGGCGAGTTGATGGTAATATGTTCACAGGAGGCTGCTTCAAGCTGCTTGGGTGGGGACCAGGGGGTTAAAGGTCGGTGCTGAGAATTTCTGACATGCTGCTGTCTCTCCGCCCACTTCGCCCTCCCTTCTCCTGGAACCACAACGCCGCTGCTGCCGCTGCTGCTGCCGCTGCTGCTGCCGCTGCTGCTGCCGCTGCTGCCGCCGCTGCTGCTGTTGCTGCTGCTGCTGCTTTGTGTTGTCGTTTTCAGGTCAGAGTGCCTGGCTGCAGGGTAGGAGGGTCCGGCTCGGGATCTGTCACGGTGGCAGATGAGAAAGCAAAACGACAGCACTTGTGCAAGGAGGCAGAGAGCGTGCCAGAATGCTTAGTAATTCATGAAAGGATGGGCGTGTAGTCAGATGCATCTTCATCATTTGGAGTGAAGGAAATCTGGGGAAATCATTATTTTATTTCTCTGCATATTTCAGGTTGGCTCCGTCGTTGCTCCTTTTATAACGGACAAGGATGGAGATGCACAGTAAGTCGTTCAGCTCCTTTTTTTTAAAATATAATTTCTCTGCATTTCTTTTCTTCCCTGCATGTTTTAGCAATGTTGTTTTTTTATCCACTGAATTCTTTTCACAGTCATATTGTTACTTGGTTTCCCCCTTTTGTCTGGTTCGTCTAATGCTGCCTGAATTTTATGTCACATTTAATAATTTCTGAAATCATTGGATGGCTCCTTCTATAGCATCATAGAGATCCATCCTGCAGCTCTTGGAGGTTTGTTTCTTAAACCGTCTCAAGCTGCAACAAGGGGAAAAGCAAATCTCATGTTTCCAGGTCACAAGTGATTAAATAGAATAAATGCTATAAACCAACACAGAACAAAATCTGATGTTGAAATAATCAATTAGTAGAATTAAGTAAATATGCTTGCCAGATAAACTAATTGATTATCTACTAAGTTATTAATTTTAAAATATTTTTTTTCTGGAAAAAATTGAGTTTTCTCTGAAGGAAGGGTCGCAAAAGCTGAAAAAATGTAAATACAGTGAAGTATTTCTTTTAAAACATGCAGTGCAACACTCAAGTTTTGTTCTTTTGTTTTGTATGTGTTTATTTGTAAGTATGTTGTTGCTTTGGTGCATTTGCAATTATACCCTAGAATAAAATTTCTTTACATAGTATACTAACCAGATTGAGCTCTGTGTCACCACTGACTGAGATGTTTAAACGGCAGATTTTTTGATGAAAATCTGCCGTTTATTTCCCTACATTTTGAGCGTTTGTGTATTTGACACTCCGTCTCTAAAACTGACATAGAAAATTATTGCAGCTTTTATCTCTAGATTTACATTCTTGAGGAAAAAATAAAGTTAAAATTTGACAAAATAATTATTTCATCTTAAAGGTTAGGATCGCTCTTATGGCTCTATTTATGGGATAGGCTTTTAATTGTAACCCGTCTAAAGTTCAGTTATTGTTTTCTTGCATTTGCGTAAGAAATATTTGAAACAACTTTGTGTTCAAGAATGGTCGGTGACTAACAAATCAAATTTAAGTAAAATATTATTTTTTCTTTAATCAGAGTACGCTCTGACAACATGGAGGCTGAAAGGTCAATAATTTCTTTGAAAATAAATTTTCTTAACCTGAATAATTTTGTGTTTAGTGTTCTCACTTCAGCTTGGCATCAGAAACAGATTTCTGAAATCTAGTAGATTCCTGTTCAAGTTGGAGCATACAACTGTTATGAAAATATTTTTTTACATCTTAAAACATTTCATTTATAAAGCATAAAACTGTCACCAAGTCATGACAGGATAACGAGTTAGATAATCAGTGAAAAACTCGAGCTCCTCTGCCTCTTTTTGTGGTCCTACTGCTATCAGCAGAAACAAACTTCTCTTTGTCTGAAACAACCAATCAGATCCAGTGGGAGGGATCTGATCTTGTGAATTTAAATGTGCCTTCTCTTCCTATTTTTGTGTTTTTCAGTGAGTGAGATGGATAGTGGCATGAAAAAGGTCAGCGAGTGGAGTCAGTCGTATTACGGTCACGACTCGGGCATCCAGTCTGGAGCCACCACCATCAGAGACGATGACGGCGACTACACATCCACAACGCGTTACGTCACAACCACCACCGTCACCAAAGAGCAACCCGGTGAGACAAAGCAATCCTAAAAATGACCAATTTTGTGTAAATTTCTCGTTCGGCGTCAGTTTGACCGCCGCTTGCTGCATTGCAGAGTTGGAGACCCAGTACACACTGAGCAGAGCTCAGCGTGTTCGGGCTGCGATGTTCCCCGAGTCGATGGAAGAAAGCACCACCATCCTGTCGACCCAGACAGATCCGTCCCAGATGACCAACGTCCAGCGGCTGGCCGAGCCCTCCCAGATGCTCAAACAGGCCATCATCCACCTCATCAACTACCAGGACGATGCCGAGCTGGCCACCAGGGCCATCCCGGAGCTCACCAAGCTGCTCAACGACGAAGATCAGGTGATGAACACCAGGCTAAATCGCACTGTGATCTGGCTTGTTGGACAAGCCAGATCAAAAAATATTGTCAAAAAATATCATCTAGCATTGCAACAGTCAAATAAAAACCCTGCCCTCCCTAAATATTTAATCTGTGAACAGGCGGTGGTCAGCAAGGCGGCACAGATTGTCAACCAGCTCTCCAATAAGGAGGCCTCCCGCCGCGCCCTGATGCAGTCCACTCAGATGGTGTCGGCGGTGGTCCGGGCCTTGCAGAACTCGAACAATATGGAAACCACCAAGGCCACAGCCAGTATCCTCCACAACTTATCCCACGACAGGGAGGGCCTGCTCGCCATCTTCAATTCAGGAGGCATCCCCGCTCTTGTCCGCATGCTCAGGTACTGCTGGAAAATGGGCTTCATGTCCCGCTCTTTACTCCTCGTTTACAATACACATCATAGTCTTGTCTGCGACATTTAAGGTTAAGAAGATCTGCCTCCCACATCACCTCGTTCACCGACGTTGACCAATCGCTGGGTTGCCGTATTTTCCCGACTGTAATTGATATTTTGTCCCAGTTAGAGGTTTTATAAGCTGCTTCAACATGGTTTGAGTTGATATGAAGCACATCACATAAACAGCTACATCATTTGGCTCAGGACTTTGGCCCAAACTTTGGCCCAAAGTTTGGGCCAAAGTTACTTCTTTGATGTACAATACAAGGAAAACCAAACATGGATGCACCACATAAGTTCTACTTATTAGTGTAAATAGAGAAGTAGATAGTTTAGCTTGTTGAGGAAAGGAAATGCGTCAGTAAGATGGAGAAGTTAGTCAGGCTGTACCAAACACAGCTGTGTCCTGCCGGGCTCCTTTCAGTCACACGTCCCAGATGATTTACACTTAACTCACCCTGTGGTTACAACAACCGACAAGATGGAGCTGGAAGATGTTAAATCTAAAAACAGGAGAAGTTGCTCTGCTTTCAAATGAAAAGGAATGCAGCAAAATCTTAATTAAAATATGTCAGGTTCACTTATTTACTTGGACATGATGCCTATGGGCTCGAACCAGGTCGGGTTGGATTTTATTCTTTTTTTTTTTTAAGGCCTGATCTAAACTCTGCTCAACACATACAGCCGTAATCTTTAAGAAACCTGCATCTTACTAACGATGGTATGTTTCCACACAGTTTTAAGAATTTGGCTCATAATACTATGTAGAATACAACATACAGAAGATCTGTTCTGCTCCTTCATAAATGCAGGGCAGTTCTTTAAATGTCATAAAATGTAATGACGACTGATTTAACTTCATTCTTTTGCGAGGCTCGATTAGTCTGAGGACATTTAGGAACAACGAGCCGAGCCGGGACGCCATCCCAGACACAAAGCTGATGCAGCCAACGCAGTCTCTCTTTAGCTTCGTGCTATTGTAAGGGCTTAAAAACTCATATTGATGGTGAAGACCCAAATTTGTTAATTCTACAAAATGTCTTGCAAGTCTTTCATGCAAAAACCAACTGACTCCATTTATTTGTTTTTTATGCATTTTTTTAAAAAGCTGCTCGCTTGTTACAGGGGGAGCTGGCATAAAGTCACAGATGGCACAGCAGCAATGAGTTGTTGAGTTCATTCAGAGATTAATTTAAAACTTAAATGTCACACCCATCTACTGTTTGAAATCATGTCAAGACTTCCCAAGAATTTCCCCTGCACAGAAACATTGTTTGTAAAATGTAGCCACTGCCTCAGTTCCGTCTTCAGTAACCAGGACAGGAAACAAAATGCAAAAAAATCCCAAATTATTAGATTTAATTGCAGTGCAATGGACTAGTCGCATCCAACTTTCTTCAGCAGAAGGCTTGTTGGTCTGAATGAAAGCTGGAAGTGATTCTCTTTGTGTTGCCGCTTCTGACTCAGACTCCCATCATTTCACAGATATTAAAATGAATCCACATCCAGAACGTCACTCTTTTTTTTTTTTCTCAGAAGGCTTAGGTCTGCAGATTTGATCTGTTTTCTTGCAAATCTCAGAAGTTGCACTGGGACATATTAGAACATAATGTTTCTGATGCGTTCCAGAGCCTCATGAAATTTTATTTATGTTGACTGAAACTGAAAACAAACAAATATTGTCCACTACTCTCATATATGAAAATTGGATCAAAACTAAACTTCATGAAAAGTTAGCCAGAATGTCAATCATGAAGGTGATTGTCACTTTTATGCACTAATAAATGTCTGGAGATGAGAACTCAGATATAATTGTAGCCATGTAAAAAAAAAAACTTAAAAAAAAAAACTCCATTCTTCGATTAATTTCTTCTTTCTTAAACGGTTTTCCTTCAAGTTGTATGTCAACCTAAAGACGGTTCCTTCTGATTTCCTTTTTTCATATTAACTTATAGCTGCAGAAAACTTATGATTTTGTTGTGAATGTGAATTTTCTTGTCAGCTCTCCGCTAGAGTCTGTGCTGTTCTACGCCATCACCACACTTCACAACTTGCTGCTGCACCAGGAGGGAGCCAAGATGGCCGTGCGTCTGGCCGACGGACTGCAAAGGATGGTTCCGCTGCTGAAGAAGTCCAACCCTAAGTTCCTGGCCATCACCACAGACTGTCTGCAGCTGCTGTCATACGGCAACCAGGAGAGCAAGGTCTGCTTTTGTTACATTTTGTGCTCTTGAAGCCAGGACACGTACCTGGAGAGCTGCCAAGATCTGCAGTATGAAGGTGTTTAGTGTTGGGTGTGGCATGAGAACCAAGCTGTTCAGGTGACAGCATGGGTGCGGTTCCGTTTTTATGATTAAAATAATAAGAAAGGATTTAAGTGGGGTTAATCTGCCTGGACAAGCTACAATTTTGCTGATATGAGATATTTTTTGTTTCATCTTAACATAGAGATTAAGATGATTCTGAACTGTGTAAAAGTCGTACTTTAACGCTGCGTCTCTGTGCAACAGCTGATCATTCTCGCCAACGGAGGTCCCGAAGGTCTTGTGCACATCATGAAGAACTACAACTACGAGAAGTTGCTTTGGACCACGAGCCGCGTCCTCAAAGTCCTCTCTGTGTGCCCCAGCAACAAACCAGCCATTGTTGAGGCTGGTATGTAATATGTGCAGTATGTGAAAGAAAACATTTGTGTGTGCAGGGGAGTCAGGCCGCGCTTTTTAAGCAGCATTGACGCCCCTGACACACTGAATCTGCGTTTATGAGATGTCGTTAAGAGCTGAGTTTTCCTTCTCCTTTCTCAGGTGGGATGCAGGCTCTTGGTAGACACCTGCAAAACTCCAGCCAGCGTTTGATGCAGAACTGCCTGTGGACCCTCAGAAACCTGTCCGATGCTGCGACAAAGCAGGTTCTAATTCACTTCTTAAACACATCCTCGTTTGCCTAAAGATTCCCAAAAAAATACTTCATCCGAATCTGAACACTCGATATGCAGTCAGGTGGTTTTGGACTGTGGGTTTTTGTACACACCTTTCATGTAACGGACGTGTGTGACGTGTGCAGGAGCTCCCGCTCCTGCACATGTCACTCCCCCACCTGTTGGGTTTCCCTTTCCCTCCCCACTTCTTCTGTTCTGCTTTTAGGAAACAGTCAGAGAGCAACACACTTTCCTGCAGACAACCTCCTTTGTGAACGACAAAGACAATTTCCATCCAGGAAAATGAACTACCTGCCAATCCGATAGGAGTTATTTAGTGAAGAATCGGAACAGATGTACAGAATTCCTCATGGCGTCAGATAAAAGTTTGTCAAAAGTGTGCATGTTTCCTAAAGATACAAAACCCAGATAGTTTAAGAGGAATATCAGCAGTGCTGTCAGAGCACATTTCCACATAAAGCACAGCAACAAACTTTTAGCCATTCACACAACACTTCACACAGAGCTCTGTCGAAACACTTCAACCCGGGGCCTCTCTGCGAACAAAATGACGCAACTTTTATCACGCCTACATCAACGACAACCGATTTCAGCTCTTCGGATGGACGGGGCCTCAATCCAGCACACCACTGATCTGGACTGCCTTATTCTTCCCTTTCAGGAAGGAGTTGAACCCCTCCTGCAGACTCTGGTGGGGCTCCTCAGCTCAGACGACGTCAACATGCTGACCTGCGCCACCGGCATCCTGTCCAACCTCACGTGCAACAACAGCAACAACAAATCTCTGGTCACTCAAAGCAATGGTGTCGAGTCGCTGATCCATGCCATACTGCGTGCCGGGGAGAAGGAGGATGTGACCGAGCCTGCGGTTTGCGCCCTGCGACATCTGACTTCACGCCACCAGGACGCCGAGATGGCGCAGCACGCCGTGAGGAACCACTACGGCATCCCAGCTATCGTCAAGCTGCTCAACGTGCCCTACTACTGGCCAGTCATCAAGGTAGGCAAATGAATTTAAAGGATAGAGACGCTTGCTTCTGCTGAAATTTTGGTTTAGAAAAAATCCCAAGGGGTTAGGCGAGTGTTCTTTTTTTTTTTTAAGTTTGAAACGGATTTTAAAAGAAATCTTCATCAACTCCAAGGTAAATGAAGGGACAGATGATTAATGACGGTGTCCAAGTGGACAAAGCGTCACGCTTGAAGGAGCATGTCAGACTGAAATGGTTCAGTTAAAAACTCAAGCAAAACCCCATTTTTTCACTCTTAGTTACAAATTGATTATGGACAGAGTGTGTTAACTGTGCCTTTCTGACTCTCTCCCTTCTGCAGGCTGCTGTTGGGCTGATCCGTAACCTGGCCTTGTGCCCAGAAAACCTGGCTCCCCTCAAAGATGCAAACACTGTCCCCCGAGTGGTCAACCTGCTGCTCAAGGCCCACCAGGACACTCAGAAATCTAGTTCATCCACTCAGCAGACTTACCAGGTACCTAACAGATTCTGGTTTGTTTTATTGAAATAGACATAAAAAAAAGAGATAAAATAAAAAAATCTTGCTTTTCCATGGATAATCTCTGATCTTTCAATCTCAGGATGGAGTGAAAATGGAGGAGATTGTGGAAGGTTGCACAGGAGCCTTGCACATCCTGGCAAGAGAGCCCACGAATAGGAGTGAAATTGCCAGCTTGAACACAATTCCACTCTTTGTCCAGGTAACAAACTCAGAACTAGGCAATAGTGGGTCACTTGTCTTCTCAAAGCATCACCTCAAGTCAAAATATCAATTTATCCTGGCACTTTCAAAAGAATCCTATAAGAAATGTGATATCTTATCCAATTATTTTCATGAAGACAATTTGTTCCACTGTAAAAGTAATTATTCATATGTAGGCCTACAAACATGTGCAGTATGTGAGAGAAAACACCTGTGTGTGCAGAGGAGTCAAGCCGCGCTTCTTAAGCAGCATTGACGCCCCTGACGCACTGAATCTGCGTTTATGAGATGTCGTTTCTCTCACTGTCAACCAATGACTATGTGTAAGGAATTATTCATCTCCTCAAACGTGTGTTCTCGTCTCTGCAGCTCCTCTACAACCCAGCGGACAACTTGAGGCGTGTGGCGGCAGGCGTTCTGTGTGAGCTGGCCCTGGACAAACACTGCGCTGCAGCTATTGAAGCAGAGGGAGCTACAGCTCCACTGATGGAGCTGCTGCACTCTCCCAATGAGGGCATCGGTACGCTGCCTATACATCACAGCTCAATTAGCTTCTTGTAATGTTGCTCTGAGTCATAGTCGGAGAGAAAGGCAACCCGCTTCTGGATGAGCTGAACTTGCTGTATGAGCAATCTCCAGATGTTTGGCCTCAGCTTATCATCTCTAGTATTACTTCGGCCTTACATTGTGTTGACCATCGCAAACAGATACTTTAAATATCACCTTATTATTTTAGACACTGACTTTAACTTATTTTCCATAACTGCTTGGTCGCTCCTTAGTTATTAATGATCAACTAAATGTATATGCCAAGAAGTGAATGTACCAGGTATATCCTATTTTTAAGCCTAAAGTTTGCATGTGAAACCAAAACAGTTGGCTTAAAGGTTGGGAGCCGGTGGTTTCTTACTAGCCAACTTCAAAGCGAATTAGCAACATGTCTTTACTCCAGCTAAGCTAGAAAGACTTTAACTTCTGGAATTACATGTTGGTGCTGCCTAACCTCAAAAACTTAGTCAGCAGAGCAGACCTATAGCTTTACATCACCTGAGATGACATCAGCGTTGCCGACCGCAAGCTAACAATTGCTTTTCATTTCTTTCCATATAAACAAACTAAAGTTTTGTTTTATTTCTACACTGAAGTCAGATCTTCACAGTTTAAAGTCGGTTAAAGTAAAAATACCTACCAGAACATCTCCAAAAATGCCGAGCTTAGATTCAGTACGGCTACAGCCTACATGGAACCTGGTGGATAACTTACTTATGTGCACTTCTGAAAGCTCAACGAACCAGGATGGAAAGTGCAACCTCTACTTGGTGTGTTTGTAGCTTTTCTGTTTGAATGCATAGAATAGACAGAAAAGCTTTTATCCCATCGGCTTTCCGTCTTCCAGTGAAAATCTACTCAAATTCATTGCAGTAAGATAGAAAGTTTGCCATTTGAAGTTAAAAGCTGATCTATCATCGTTGGTGATAACCAACCAACCTAGTTAGCATATCTTAACACCAACTAAGCTCTTTAAATCATAATTAAATGATCTGTTTTGAGGCGGACAGTACAACTCATCACTTATACCAGACAGAATGTTGTTCTGCCATCTAATATAAGGTTAAATTAAACTTTTGATGTTCCTCGGCAGCCTCTTATTTTTACTTTCCCCAGCTGCAGGCATTTCGGATGTTGGCCTTATCCTAAAGTGAACTAATTTCTCTCATATTCCAGTTGGAGTAGAAACTCTATTAATGACTCATGTTCAAATTATGTCCCTCTGCTGCACCGCAGCAGCTGCTCTAATGATGGGTTTGGCTGGTGGGTTGGTGGTTCTCCCACCAACCCACCCAAAATCTGCTTCAGGTTCCATGAAGCAGAAATTAGTTAAGTTGATCTGAATTTAATGACTGCTGCAAAAAAAGTAGCTAGCAAAACACAAGAGTTTTTAAAATATATGTATATATATATATATATAATATATATATATATATGTATATATATATATTATTATTATTATTACTCCAGATAGATTTGTGATTTTAGTGATTTGTACCAAAAAGCCACAGTTTGTCGTCTTCCGGTGTGGGATGTAGAGACGGCCATCAGCTTGAATTATCTTCAGAAATGAATTTGACAAAACCAACACTCCCTTACGTTTTGAGAGGAAAACTTGTTACCTTTGAATGGCTGACGGTCTTTAGATGCAGGAGCATATGTTCACTCCTCACTGAGCAAGACTGGAGTCCAGTACTGAATCCCTAACACCCAATAAGTTGTGAAAGCTCCAGGGAGAGTTTCTGCTCAAACCAAAAAATAATAATATATATATATATATATATATATATCCTCACAACTTTAATCTTTAGATCCTTCTATTTTACATTCAATGCAGTAAATTGAGTTTTGAATTTGCACCTACAACTGCGCATACGTTTCAAGCCCTTTAGAGACTTGGGCGCACTTCTGAACTTTGACTTATGCATTCCTGAGGTCTGTCCATGTTTCAGACATTTACTTTTGTTTACCCGTGGATCACTGGTCGTTTTGATTCTGTCTCTCCAGCTACCTACGCTGCTGCTGTTCTCTACCGCATTTCCGAAGATAAGAACCCCGAAGCCAGGAAGCACGTCTCCATGGAGCTCACTCACTCTCTGTTCAAGCAGGACCCTGTAGCCTGGGAGATGGTGAGTGTGTGGCGCCCTCTGCTGTGTAAATCCCACATTAGGACTAAAACAGACAGTTGTATCTTTTTTATGTTAATCCATGCTTGAATAAATGTAAACGTGTAGCTTGTATCTGACTGCTGCCTTCTTGTGACAGGCCCACAACGCTGTCCTGGAAGGAGATTATCCAGATGGTGAGTAACTGTGACCCTAAATGCGCAAACACAGCAGATTCTGCAAGACATGGCGCAGCTGCAGCAGGGCACCAACATGTTAACACTCTGCAAAGACAGCATCATTTTCTTTTAGTACCCTCTGGTAACAGTTACAAACTTCGCATCTTCTCTCTTAATCTCTGTCTCTCGTTTCTCTTTTTCCTTTTATGGTGCTTTTTTTTTCTTTTCTTTTATTTTTTTGGCCAGTTTTCTAAAAATGTGAAGTGATATTGATGGATACAAATAAAGTAGGGAACTCATAAAAACATGCAACTCCTTACAGAACCAGACGGTTACGCACCCTATTCATACCAAGGTGAGATGCCAATGGAGGGCTATGACGGACAAATGATGGGGGACGACTTTTCAGGAATGAACTACAACTACAACAAACCCTTTGACTATTAACGGTCAGTATGTGACAATATTAGCAGATAACTCATTTTAACTTCAGTGTATTTTTATTGGGATTCACGATAAACACAAAGTGGCAGAATCGCTAAAATCTGTTATGTGTGTGCGTCCAAAGTCTGGCTCTTATGTAAGAGTGATAATATTGTGGAGTTGTTCAGAGAGGGGCTCGCATATGAAGTTCATGAAGACGGACGAAGCTGCTGTGGCGGAATGAAACCAAAATGACTAAATTATTAAATGTTGGGCCTAAATACAAAGAGCTTTGTGTTCCGTAGCACCTAGAGTGGCGTCAGCAGCGTAAAGCTGTGTGGATGCTTTTCTGAATCAGGACAGGGAAGCTGGAGCTTCAGTCAACAGCTGCTTCTGAAAAGACTCAAAGAGGAAGGTTGACCTTCACTGAACACAGTCTGACTGCGTTCAGACTGTGTTGTCGCAACACAACAATGTTATTTGATTCAGACCATTTTATCGCAACTCGAACTCTAGATCTATTGTTCAGGTCAATTCAGGAATTGAAAATTGATGCTAATTTGATCCGTTTTGCAAATAAAGGCTAAGGAATGACCTCATTTTGTTAATGTTTATAATCTTACATGAGATGGTATCTGGAAAACAACTTGAGATGCCTTGAATCCATTCTCAAAAATAGATACATGAAAAATATATAAATGTGGATGGTGGTATTATGTTATTTTTAGCTGCCACGTTTCTTACACATTTCTGCAGCTTCAGTAGGTTTGCTTTGTGTGAGCAGTGAGAATAATTTGGTCCGACTGCTACATTACTGTGGTGTTAAAAAGCTGGACATGAACAAAGTCGAGGCTAAACCAAGTATTTTCAGATGTGAAAAAGGTCATGGAAACTATTTGAAACACTCTGTGCTTAGATGGTCCATTTCTTTTTTTTTATTATTCATATTATTGGTAAAACATGTAATTGTGATCTTGTGGGGAAAAAATGCAATGCTATAATTTAATATTCCTACAATTGATTGTCATCTTCCGCGTACACATTTATCTATCTTCATCTGATTGAAATTGGGATGATGACTGAAATTTGATATATTGTGCAGCAGCTCTAATATTAGTGGGGGGAAATATCAACTCTCTGACCACTTTACCAGTTTGAATCCCCAGTTGTATTTCAGTCCACCTTAATTCTTCACAGCATATATGCAACTAAATCTCAAGGATTGGCATCATGGTGTCACAGTTGCTGCAGGTTTATGGCTGTGAAGTCCACTGGAGTACGGAGAACCTTTTGTCAACTTAAAAAAAAAAAAGTTTCCCATTGATGTGACTAAACATGTCAAATTATTCTGATTATAAATTTGCATGAAACGTATATCATGGACAAGACGGTGACTGAGCTCAAGTTTGAAGGAACCGACTGAGACGCTGTAGAAAACCCGTCATCGGATCGTTTTCTCATCCTGACTCTCCTTTCTGCTCACAGGATGTTGAACGAGAGGCTGAAGACCCAAAGAGGGATTCTGTGGTCGAGAGAAAACATTCACTCCTCCCTCTGCTCTCCACCCGCTGTAAAATATGCAATTATTGTCAAATATGGGACTCATAATCTTAACAGGGCTCAACTTTCTGGTTTTTTTAAATATATATATATAGAAAGAATAATTGACTTTTAATAATGACGGCATTTAAGTTTTGGTTAAAAAAAAAAACTTTTAGAGGTGTGTGTGTGTGTGTGTGTGTGTGTGTGTGTGTGTGTGTGTGTGTGTGTGTGTGTGTGTGTGTGTGTGTGTGTGTGTGTGTGTGTGTGTGTGTGTGTGTGTGTGTGTGTGTGTGTGAGTGAGAGAGAATGCGTTTAGGCTTCTGGGTGGGTGGTCTATGCCAAAGAGATTTTTGTTTTGTGATGATAATCATGTAGCCTCCTTTTTATTATTATCTTAACAATCAAGAAATAATATTTGAGAACACTGCCAGAGGTGGCTCAATGTGCACAGTGCACCTATCTGCTTCTCTGTTTTAGGCCTTTAGTTTCTAACATCACTGTTTTGACTGTAGTTTTGACACTTTGTACCGTCATCGTTCTCCCATAGTGAGCCAGAAATCGATTCTCTGACTCGTTCTTCAGGTGATAATTCAACAGAAGGGAAGAAAGATGCTTGAAGCGAGCTGAGCTGTTGGCTACTCTTATGTAATCAGTTGTTTAACTAAGACTGGAGATGCTTTTCTTTTCTGATTTACTGTTTTTGGTTGTTCACTCGGAGAACTTCAGTGTATTATCTTCCATCAATTTAGCAGAGATGTCGTTTTTTTTTTTGTTCTGTTTTGTATTTTTGAAGTGAATTTTAAAAAGGAACCGAGCTGGAGCTGTGGTTGAAACCACGAGGATTGTTGGGGATGAGATGATGGAGTCCGGATGGCCCCGCAGCTGCCAGCGAACTACTGACAGGGAAATCTTGCTTTCTATTTCATAAAGAGTTTTTACTGAGATTTTGTTTAATAAAATAAATGATATATTAAAAATGCATCTCTGTCCATACTTTTGACAGCGTACAAAAGCCCAACATGATTCTTTGTTACTTCAACCGTTATATATGGTGATGCAAAATCACATTTTTCTCAATGCAGTTTAATTCTCTTAAAGTGTCAATTTACAACAAATGCAACCTGAATACAAGCAATAATAAATCCATGATGGAGATTTTTTTTTCTTACCATTTCACTCTATTGTTTTGGGCAGTGGAGATCCACCTGTCCACATTTCCTCACAATTTTTCTACTGGCTATTTTCCCGATCAGAAACATGATAATCATCTTTATCTATAGATTTAGTTAAAATTACAGTTATATTTCCATGCATCTAATATTCTTTCTTTAAATTAGTGTGAAATTTTTCATATTGGTGAATTAAGTTTTAAAAAGAACGAAGTTACAACAGACCAAATGACTATCCAGGGTTTCCCCACAGTGTATTATAAGCCTGGCGGGCTGCCAGGCTTCACTTGAACCTCCACCAGGCTTAGCATTGTTAATTTTAGTTTTTTTCAATTATAGCCTTTTATAAGTCTTTATATTAAATGTCAAGGTAATAATCTTCCAAAAATGCACAACTATCAAGTAATATTTTCAAATTTCCCATCAACTTTGAAACTTTTTAACTGAAAAACATGGTGGCCCACTGGAAGCCCTCCTGAGAGCCCAGAGTAGGTTTTCTGTGGGAAACCCTGCTGTATGTAGATGAACACGCCTTTGTAAATGGAAAGCCTTTGTCATTCTGTAAATATACAACCCACATGCGCCTAACAAATGTACTGGGCCCCCACAGGTGTGGTTCAACACAACTCCCTCCTACAGCAAAATGGGCTTCACCACGATTTGATGTCGCCGCTCACTCCAAAGGTCTCTCTGGGACTGTCCCTTTAAATCCTCACTAAAAACCCAACTGTTCAAACAAGCATTTTTACCGATCATTTAACTACAATTTTTATTTTTAACCTTTGTAAATGGATCTTTATGCTACAGCAGGCGCCTTTTAAATAAAATGCAACAGTGGACTGAGAACATCTGCTGCCTTACAAAGATGCCATTTGACGTACGCTGCTTTATTTTTACTACAATGTTAAAAAAAAAGGTCCTTACACTGAGCTTTGACTGCTACTGAATCACTATTGAAATAAGTGTGAATATACTTAAAATGCAATACAAATCTAGAAGCATCTTCATTGTATTGATTTCGACATAATCAAGATGGTTTAGTTCTTACTCAATTAGATACTTACTCAAGTATATTCAATTGGATTTCCATTTCTCACCCAAATGAACAAGTCAAGCTTCTATCCACACATTTAATCAAAATAACACAACGCAGACTTAGACAAACATATCAAAACTAAATGCATCACAAACAAGCCAAACTCACAATATAACAGTAACTAGAAACGGTTTTCTTATTCAGAAATAAGACGGTGTGGGTTTTAACTAGGCCGTCGCCGTACCTTAATTCTCTTTGGATGATCTTTCTGGATTTCCTGCTGTGTTTGGGATCATCGTCCTGCTGGTGATTTGCTTTAGTTCATGGATTAGCAGACATTCTCTTGACTCAAGGTCACCACGAACTCACCTTTCTTCATGACAGACAGGTGATCCGATTCTCTTAAAAAAATTATCTGCATGCAAAAAGAATACACGGCTCAATTTAGATGAAAAACAGGGAATAGCACAGGCTATCAATGTAATGTTATTTAAATCAACCACTAGAAAAATACTGAAACCAAGTGAATACAGTTGTCTTTAATGACATATTTCACAGCCAACACCTTAGTGAAATAGCTTAGTATTCCTCGCCAAGCTATTTGCCCTCAGTTGTGGATTCTCATGTGTCTTTTTAACTTTCCTCTTTCACTAAACTTTCTACCACACAAATCGCAACAGAAAGGTTTCTGTCCCGTATGGACTCTCGCGTGTGCACTTAAGTGCGGTTTGTGGGCAAATCGTTTTCCACAGACATCGCAGCAGAAAGGTTTCAGTCCTGTGTGGATTCTCTTGTGCGAGTTTAAATGTGACGTGTTGACGAATCTTTGCCCACAAAGGTCACAACAGAAGGGTCTCTGTCCAGCGTGAATACTCATGTGTATGCTTAGACTTGATTTGTAGCGAAGTCTTTGTCCACAAATGTCACAACAGAAAGGTTGCTGCCTTGTGTGGCTTCTGACGTGCGTACTTAAATTGGATTTGTGGCGAAAGCTTTGTCCACAAAGATCGCAACAGAAGGGTTTGTGTCCTGTGTGGATTCTCATGTGTGTGTTTAAACTTGATTTACGGTTGAATCGTTGTTCACAAAGCTCACAACTGAAGGGTTTCTGCTTTGTGTGGATTCTCATGTGTGCATTTAAGCTGCGCTTGTGCCTCAATCCTTGTCCACAAAGATCACAACAGAAGGGTTTGTATTCTGTGTGAATTCTCATGTGTAAATTTAAACTTGATTTACGGTTAAATCGTTCTTCACAAAGCTCGCAACAGAAAGATTTCTGCTCTGTGTGGATTCGCTTGTGTCTGTTAAAATTGTATTTTCTAACAAAGGTTTTTCCACAATCCTCACAGCTAAAGGTATCTCCTGCATGGACTTTCCTTTCCGTCTCTTTCTCTGTAAAACATTTGTTGTTATCCATAGAGGCTGCAGATCTCATGTCCGAATGCGCCATGCGCTTCTGAATAGAGTGATTGTGAAGAAATTGTTCAGCAAACTCAGAAAAGATGTTTCCATCTGCCTCGGGGTCTCCACTCTCCATCCAGTCTTTATCCTCGTCCTTCGTTTCCAGTCCAGAGTCGGGCAAATGATTCAGCTCAGAGACATCATCGTCCTCTTCATCCTTTACGACAACTTCAATCTCTGATAAAACGGAACCATCTTCGTGATTTTCTGTCTTGATGGATTCTCCCTCATCATTCTCTTCTGGAAGATCTCTCTCTTTAATTAGATCTTCATAAAGACTCTGTGAGAGCGGAATGGACTGTATTTCCTCCTCACTCTTTATGGGAGTAACATCAATCTCCTCCATTTTGTTGAGCTGTTCTCCTCCCAGACTGATGCAGACTTCCTCCTCTTCCTCCTTTATCTGCCGGGGTTTTGGGTCATGCAGCTCAGCGACAGATCTGTGGTCTTCAGGAGCTTCTTCCTTAACCATCAGCATCTGCTTAACATCTGCAGCAAACATAGAAACACATTATGCATATTAGAAAGTGTTTGGGCTGCAGCCTGGAATGACTCCCACAATGTACTGCACCACCCATCTTTGTTCACAATTCCCAGGAAAAGGGAGTTTCAGACAGTGATCAAGGACTGAGTTCTGATCGTTGACATTATTCTTAAAATATCCCCTTAATAGATCATAAATAACATTCTAATTTAGCATTTTTATTATATGCGATGTGAAAAATCTTAGTGATCCTAATTAGGAACAAAGGATTCAAATATTTCTATTGTTCTGATCAAGTGTAACTTTTTTGTCCCAGTCTCTGGATGGAGTCTTGGGTCGGAGGTCGTGAGTCGCGCCTGCAAGACGGGTCGATTCTTCATCACATCGACTCGTCGCAATCGCGTGACAAAACTGTTTTTTCCAAGCAGATCAAAGATGAGGAACTAGGCGAGTTTGTCACATAGTTTATCCCATTTTCTACAATTTCAACTGTATAAAAATATAGATTCTCTGAATTATGCATTTCATATCTAAATTAAGTTATGGCTCGTCATAAGGTAAATCTGAGACATCTCGCTTTTTGTTCTGATTAGCTATAGTCCCAATTAAATGCATCTTCAACAACACCACCAAGAAAATCTTCAGTGTATTTTTAGTTAAGAGACGTAAAAAATTCGACCAGTACAAATTAAACTGCAGATATCTTGAAAGCAACACAAAACTGAATTAGAGATATCTAGAACTGAGTTTCTGAATAGTCAAGATTCCTTTTAAGATATTTCCAAATTAATTAGAGATATCTTGAAACAAGATGACTTTTCTACTTAGGACATCTAGAATTAACATTCTGACTAGTCAGAATGACACGACTGATATCTTGAATATTCATTCTGTTTTACCAAAACATCCCAGATCCACACAGCATTTTGAAATTTTAACCAAAACATTCAAAACGAAATAAACTTAGCAATGTTCCATTTCAGGTGGGGAATGGGTTCAAGTTTAGCTTTAAGTAGATGGCGAGCGAAGAGAATAAACACGAAATTCTCTGCAGATTTTTCAGGTTCACAAAGTTGACAGCTCCTCATATCCCCGAGTGCTGAGCTGTTTATGCACTGTGGCATTTCATGACAATTTTGTGCAGGACGTCAAACGTTCTGCAGCCAAGTGTTTGGACAGCTCGGTGGTATCACAGGGGGTCGGCCTGTCAGCAATGTTTAAAAGATGTGAAGCATAAAGTGCAAGAGCGCCACAAACATAACGCGTTTCCCTCCTGGCCAGGATCTAAGAATATTTGACAGCCAGTATCACAAGCCTTTCACCTCTTATGAATTTTGATGTAATTTTTTTTCACAGGACTACGTCCAGCTGTACCAGCGCTTACTTTAAGATAAATGTTATGAATCTTCTCTTTCATAACAAAAAAAAAAAAAACACTTTCGCTGCACATTTTGAAAAGTTGATGAAGACACGTTTTGCAGGGGGTCGAGGTGACCAAATCATTTCCGTTTTCGATGGTTTTATGAAACAGTCATGGAAAAATCTGACGGTCATTCATCATGTTGACAGACGACTCAGTTATTTTCAACTTCTCTCACCGAGTATTTCATGGAGGTAACTAAATCAAGTAAAAAAAATGACCATCCTATCAGACCTGAACCCTAAACTCAATGCCATCTCGCTTTCGACTTTTCAAACCAAACTTGCTTGTGACATTAAGGTGGATGCAGGTGGCTTTCAAAGAGTAGCAAAACATAATTAGAAATGGTACAACTGGACTGATCTTTATAGACATTATCTTTATGACATCATCAATATTTAGCTGTAAATATTGTGCTAGTATCAGCATTGGACCAAAGCCTTTAAAATTGTGAAGCTTTGGATGAGTTAAAAAGACCCAAAAAATTATAACAGCGGCTGCGCACGGGGGGAGCTGGGGGGCCCAAGTTAGTGTTTGTCCTGGGGCCCAAGATTCCTGGCGGCGCCCCTGGCCGCCACAATTAGAGCTGGTCTACTGGCTACATTTGAGTGGATCCTTGAAATGTTCCTTTACTGTAGCTGAAATGAAAGCTCACCTAACTGACCATCTTCCACGGCGTGTCGCAGCTTGTCGTCTTTGTCCGCTCCTGTGTCCCTCCGCCGCGGCTCCAGCTGCTCCATGCTTCTGTCGTCAGCTTCTCTGCAGAGTTTCCTTCACCAGGCCCTGGGCAGCCGAGCTCGGCTTTCATCCAAACTGGAGGAAGTTGCGCTACATTACCTGGTTCTACCGAATCAGGTATCTTTTTGCAGATATTCTTCTTCTTCTTCTTCTTCTTCTTCTTCTTCTTCTTCTTCTTCTTCTTCACAAACTGCTAGTAGCATTACCGCCACTTACTGGTATGGAGTGTGGTTCATATTGGGCTACCTCTCTCTCTCTCTCTCTCTCTCTCTCTACATATATATATATATATATATATATATATATATGTATATATATATATATATATATATATATATATATATATATATATATATATATATATATATATATATATATATATATATATATATATATATATATATATATATATATATATATATATAGGCATTTTAGTTAGAAATCCTCGAGGGATAGATATTACCAGTATTTACTTAAATATCTAAAAAAAAGACAGGTCTAATTAAAAGAATATTAGAGCCTTTTTTTAAAGCAAATTTAATAAAATCGTTCACTCAGGCAAAGACTAGTCACCAGTTGGTGGCGGTAATGCGCCTTGTTTGCCAGCCACCAGTAATCACCAGAAGAAGAAGAAGCAGCAGCAGAAGAAGAGCTGAAAGACCAAGTGGATTTCAGAAACAGCTTTAAAAAAGAGGACAAAGCAAACATCATGGAGGCTGGTTTCTACCATAAGGATCTGTTGAACGGACTAGGTTGGTATGTTTTCGTGTCTGTTGCAGTTTAGAGACATTTTAAGGTGACTAATACTTTCTTAAAGCTCAAATGTAGCCAAATGGACGGTGGAGATGAAATACTTCGTTAAACAGTAGAATCGATCTGGGAAACAAATGCATGTTATTTTAGAAAAGGGGGTCTATGGTTGATGAATAGGATAATAGGCCAACTTACTCCAGCGTTTATACGACCGCAGCCTGTTTTGGGCCAGAGCTGTTTTGTATTAGGCTCCTTTACTGTCCCCAATCAAATCATTTCAATTTACTGCTGTTATTATTGTTGTTGTTTCTGTACTCATAATCAAAAATGATTTATAAAGTGAGCATTCCACTTAATGGTAAATGTATTAGTTTACCAGAGGATAAAATGCCACAAGATTATAAAATGTATCTGTTTTCCCCCAAAAAAATGTTTTTTATTTTTTGCATTTTTTTAAGTCAGTCTTGAGTCTTTTTGCTTTTTTCCTCCTGTAAAAATTATTAAGCTTAAAAATGTAAAGATTGATTTTGGATTTGTTCAAAGCTGAGACATACAGATCAAAAATATTCCATTTTGCAGTTCATTTTTGGAAACTTTGCATATCTAGAGGTTTTATAATTTTACAAATCAAGCGTTTTTGGACAAAACGGGCATAAAATTATGGAAAAACTTTTTTAAAAATCTGAAAAACTTTTATATCTATGGATGGGTTTGAAGCTGTTGAAAAGATTTATTGCTGTGAAAATGGAAACGTAAACAAAAATGTTAGGCTTCAGCTAAATCAACGTTGCAGTCTATATACTTTGTAATGTGTTTCCATGTTTGCTGCAGATGTTAAGCAGATGCTGATGGTTAAAGAAGAAGCTCCTGAGGACCACACACCTGTTGCTGAGTTGCATGACTCAAAGCCGCTGCAGATAAAAGAGGAAGAAGAGGAAGTGTGCATCATTTTGAGGACAGAGCCGCTCGGTGCAAAGGAGGAGACTGATGTTACTCCTATGGAGAGTGAGGATGATAAAGAGTCCATTCTGCTCTCACGGCTTTATCAAGACGGAATTAAAAGCAGGGAGCTTTCAGACGAGGTAGAAGATTGTGAAGATGACTTCATTTCTGTAGTCGTTAAGGATGACGAAGAGGACGGTGATGTAAATTACTCTGTCTCTGAGCTTGAACACTTGTCAGACTCTGGACAGAAAACTGAGGACGAGGACA
Source organism: Poeciliopsis prolifica (assembly GCF_027474105.1). Classification (NCBI taxonomy): domain Eukaryota; kingdom Metazoa; phylum Chordata; class Actinopteri; order Cyprinodontiformes; family Poeciliidae; genus Poeciliopsis; species Poeciliopsis prolifica. The sequence goes on along the minus strand of NW_026562391.1, from coordinate 5,216,560 downwards.
GTGACTGGAAGGAGGGAAGAGCTCCCGAGTCAGACGGAAACATTAACAACCCTTGTCGCTCCTCTGATTTTACTGAAGAATCTGTTCACTGTTGCCCTGTTCAGGAAGACACGACACATTCAGAAATGGGATCTTCAAGCTCGCTGCATAATGAATGTTTTACAGAGAAGAAAAATGTGGACTCAGGAACAAAAGTCCAGACAGGAATCAAGTTTAGTTGTGAAGACTGTGGTAAAATGCTCAGTGGAAAATACACTTTAAACACACATAAGACAATCCACACAGGACAGAAAGCTTTCTGTTGTGATGTTTGTGGACGGAGATTTGGTGATAAGTCAGGTTTAAAAAGACACAAGATCATCCATACAGGAGATAAACCTTTCTGTTGTGACATTTGTGGACAAAGATTTGGTTACAAATCAAGCATAAACACACACATGATAACCCACACAGGACAGAAACCTTTCAGTTGTGACATTTGCGGACAGAGATTTAGCCAAAAAGGAAGCTTAAACACACACGTGAGCGGCCACACTGGACAGAAACATTTCTGCTGCGATCTCTGTGGACAGAGATTTAACCGTAAATCAAGCTTAAATACACACATGAGAACCCACACAGGCCAAAAACCATTCAGTTGTGATATTTGTGGACAAAGATTTAGCCAAAAATCCACTCTAACTACACACTCGAGAATCCACACAGGACAGAAACCTTTCTGTTGTGATGTCTGTGGACGGAGATTTGGTGATAAATCAAGTCTAAACAGACACAAGATAATCCACACTGGACAGCAACCTTTCTGTTGTGTAATCTGTGGACGGAGATTTGGTAATAAATCAAGTTTAAACAGACACATGAGAATCCACTCTGGAGGGGAAATTATTTAACACTGGACATTTGAACGACACTGCTGTGGATGACTGTGAAATAGTTAACAACAGCAATCTTCACTCTTTTTCTCTCGTGGTCACGTTTGCGTTTCAACCTTAAAGCCGTTTACATAAGTTACTAATTTGCTTCCCTGAACATCTGATGGTTTGTTTGCCAGGCGTGTCTTATTCAGACTATTTTCATCTATTGTTCAGGTTGTGCTCTCACTGCATGTAAATAGGTTTATTGTTTGAGAACGAGAATCGAAGCACTAAGTTGATTGCGAACTCCTCTGTAAACCACAGTTTACTTGCGTTAAGATAAAGTCAGCTAATTCCTCATGATCCCCAACACAGCAGCTTGTATGGATATATAATTCATCCCTACTTAAAAAGATAACCGCTTCTAATTAGGACTTTTACATCCTCATCGTGTTTGTGTTACAACTAGGTTTGAGATGTTTTTCATGTGTGTGACTTAAGTCTGTATATTTGTGTGTCGTATTGATTTTGATTAAATATTTCTGAGTTGAATCTTGAGTGGCTTTATTTATAAAGTGCATTCAGAACATGACAAATACGGGAGGGGTCTTTGGTGCTAGATACAAGTTTTTTGTGTCTCTTGTACCTGGAATATATCACCATCAAAGCTCTTCTCTCTAACAACAACTCCCAAAGACTTTGGCTTTGGCAGGCCCATAAAAGATGAGATAATCAGCGACGAGCACACAAACAAAAGTCATGCTTTGAAATAGAATCTGATTTTCACAACACACAAGTGATCGATTAATGAATTAATCTAAATTTGATTGATCTTATCGATCGGCTAACAGTTAATTGACAAGTGGCCATTTTCTGAAAAAGCTGAGTTTTCTCATATCAAGAGGGCTGTAACATAAAGGGCTAAGTTTTAAAATTTAACATTATTTTGTCGGCCTTACAAACTGACTGAATAAACATAATATTGTGGTTTTCTAAAATGATCAAACTTAGACATATTTATAAAATATAACACGAGAACCTCTCAGAATACTGAATAGAAAGAGATTAAAATAGTGAAATATGCGAAACACCTTATCCACAATGAACAGATAATTGTGTTGTCTGTGAATATCCATGAATATCATTTCCACATGATATCCATGTATAAGTGTTGTGTGCGGTTGCTCTTGAAGGAATGCTAAAACTTCGCTCCATGAAGTGCAATAACTCACAACAGCCTTCAGAATCAATCTTACTTATTGGCAAAATGCTTCTTTCCATCTTACCACAATTTTTCATCCCTGTTAACACGACAACTTAAGAAGCTGGACAAGTGTTTATGTTTCACTACAGGAATCATATAACATGTGATTTGCATCCCACAACAGTCTCTGTTTGGACCGTTTCTCTTTCTGGTTCTGGTTCTGTCCCCGCCATCTTTGTTTCGGTGACGCTGCTGGATGGCGGCCAAAATACAACACTAGAAAAAGGTCAAAGCGAACGACAAAAAAACCCAACAAATTTTAATCTAATAAGCTATTAATTGCAAGTTGATTAATTGTTTGAGTCCCCAGTGAATATTTCAATGGCTGGTAAAAAATAAAATAAAATACATATATCATGCAGACACGGTCAAAAATTGATGTTAATGTGTTAGGTTCTGCTAGGACACAGAGGTGGTTGGAAGATTATGGCTTCATTTCATTTCATGCTTTCATCCCATCTCAAGTTGCAGGGTTGGACAGTGATTTCAGAAAGTTTGCAAACTTCACATTTTGAGCGCAACTTCATTGTTTGAGAGTGTTTCTGTACATTCGGGTTTAATCTCGAGTGCAGATTAATGTGCAAACAGAAAAAACGCTCTCATCTTTTCCATGCATTAGAATAAAGCAACTATAGCTGCGTCTCGATTATATCTGGGATTTTCTCCATGTTACTTCAGCAGAGGTATTTACAGGTTACACGTCATCCTCTTCATACAGCCAAACAAAACTTTTGTTAGCTATTCCTAACTTATCACATTTGAGACATAATATTTGGCTCATTCTGCTCAGTGTCTTTAGTTTCTAGGAGGTGGAGTGCGTTGGAGTCCCTCCTCTTATTGCTGCGGGAACAGAAACCTCACCACCACTCATGCGGGGAGCAGAGCTCCAAACAACGGTAGGGTTTTCTCATCGTCCGTCCATCAGCATTCAGATGACATTGTCAAACAAGTGCATGGAGTGCATGATGTTTTCATCCTGGATTGGAGCAGATAAGAGACGAAATGAAAATAATTTTAGTAACTGCATGTGTGTCTAGGAGGGATGAAGCTTCCAACCTTTTGGCATGTCTCCAAGAATTCCTCAATGGTGACCACGCCATCTTTATTCTTGTCCATTTTCTGGGAAAACGTGAGACGCAAGCCGTTCAAAGGGGCAAATCTTAAGTTCTTAGTTTTACATTTTTGCAGCGCAAGTCTAAAATATGTACTTCTGGACATGCATTGAGGTGCAAATTTAATCATAAAGGAACAAAAAGATCAAACCACCACCGCACTACAGGTTAAAACATGCACAGAGATGTTGTAATCTTGTGTTAAATGCTTGAATTTGTGTGGGGCAGCTATCATAAGCAGATCAAAATGAATCACCACTGAATGTGGGTTGTCGGTGATTCGACAAGTTTTACGGTTCGAACCTATGAGAACAGCAGCACCTTCGCGGTAAATCCAAATAGAAAATATCAACAACCATATTTGAGTCACTTTCTTCTTAATAAAGTAAACGGTGTCTCTTTATTTAACCGTAGGTTCAAGCATGTCAACGTTTTACCTGGAAGAAGCTGTCAACATGCTCCTTTGGAGCGCTGTCCCTCATGCTGGGGTAAGTGTGCTTCCCCATCATGTTGTAGATAGAGTGCATTATGTCCGTCATCTCCTGAAACAAAAGAAGAGAGGAAGCATTGATAAGAAATGTTGAAGATTACGAGGACAGCTCACGCAAAGAGTGAGCGTACTTCTCTGGTGATGCAGCCGTCCTTGTTCAGGTCATACAGATTGAAGGCCCAGTTCAGTTTGTCAGTGATGGATCCTCTTAAAATGATGGACATGCTCACCGCAAAGTCCTGAAGCAGGGGAGGAAAAAAAGCCCCAGCTTGAATCAAATCAGGACAACATGTTGACAAGCTTATACATCTTCAGTTTATTTTAAAGGCTGTTATATTAAAACTGCTTCAAAAGTAATGACTGATTAAATGGTTGAGTACACATGTCATTTAAAACCTATTGTTATTATTATTCAAGAGTCTGTGGACAGACAAAAGCATGAGAGGAAAGAGAAATATCTCACTTCAAAGCTAACCAGTCCATTGTTGTGGGTGTCAAAGGCTTCGAACAGGAAATGTGCGTACATACTTGAATCTAAGAAAAAAAAAGAAAAGAAACAATGAATCTAAATTTTTCATTGAATCAATATGACATTCTAAGCCATAAGCAAAATACACTTTTAAATTGAGTTCCAAGTTAAAAGGAATATTTTAAATTAACCGCAGACATCATCGTTTTCTTTGTTTGAGATACATTAATTCTTTTAAATTGACGTCATAAAGGCTCAGATCATAGCAGGCCCGTATTCGGGCTAGAAGTAAAATGCACAAGATGTCGGAAGCGGACAGGGGACACCTCAAAAAGTGGGTCAAACTCCGATTGTTTGGAAATGTCCATTGACTCTGAGGAATTCATAGTAATAAAAGACCCAAGTCTTTGTAAAAAAGACAGAATTCCTAGTTATAAAGAACGGGATTCTTGGTAAAGGAAGGTTTTCCCAATGATAAATAATGGAATTCTTAGTAATCAAGGACGGAATTCTGTGTAATAAATTATGTAATTCTTTGCTACAATGGACGGAATTTGTTTTTTCATCAAGGACGGAATTCTTAGTAAAGAAAGGAATTCTTTTTAATAAAGGATGAAATTCTAAATAACACTGATTGGAATTCTGAGTAACACAGGACAGAGTCCTTAGTAAAGGAAGAAATTCCTAGTAATAAAGGATGGAATTTTGTGCGATAAATGATGATCCTCCCACCACTTCCTGTCTTCTTCTTAGTCTTTCTCAGCAGTAGTGACTTCCGATTGTTAACATGATGCAAAAGAAAAGTATTTCCATCGCACTTTTGCCAAATACACAAATTTTGATAGAGCCGAAAAACCAACTCATTCCAGCTAAAAAAAAAAATAAAAGAAATGTGACTTGTTTTTGTTTGTTTGTTTATTGCTTTGTTTTGTTTTTCAAAATTGGCACATTTTGAATCAAGCAAATGTACTTTTCAGAATTCCAATTTGCAATTTTATGGTCAATGGAAACAGTTTATGGCGGGCGGAAGGTCTTTACTATCCAGTTTAACATCTGAATGCGAAAAAGCAGATTTAAAGTTTCACTTCCCCGACCGACACACAACACATACTGAAGGCAGAGAATTCACGGCGAAATGAAAACATTGACAAAGGCGAGAGACACTGGCTGACCTCCCTGTGGGAAGAAGTGGGAGTAGATACTTTTAAACGTATCCTCGTTCACAACACCACTGGGGCACTCCTGCAGATACCAGAAAGAAAAAAAAAAACAAAAAAACACGTCAGCAGGATCTGTCACATACACAGAAAGAATATAACAGATCCAGATATGCCCAATATTAAAACCTCTTAACTATCACGAGAACATTGAAACCATGTAGGCATTTTGCAGGTGACACATAAGGAGTTGCTGAATGGAAGAGAGTTGATCATTCCCAGCAGTACTTCAAACTGACATTTTTGAATCCCCGGTAAAGAACTTGCAGCTCCTTTTTGCTGAAATTAGTCTGCTGAACCAGAGTGTCAAGTCCCTCAGGTCTGTAACACACTGTGGACAGCTCCCCCTCTTCAGTTATACTTCCTGTTTAGAGAAGCAGAAAAAACAGTGACATTTTACCAACAGAGATCCACACTGAAGCATACAGGGGCATGGAGAAAAACAGATAATTGTAAGAAAAATTGGGTGTAATACTACTTGCTTTGAGTCACTGAAGGGCTGGAGCCGGAGTGATAGCAGGGCAGCAGTTTGAGGAAGCGCTGCTTGATGGTCTTTTTGTTGGGTTTGGTAAGAGGGTTACCTGAAAACAGCAAAGCACATGCAGGTAAAATAAACCATGGTGGGAGAGCACAATCCATACTTTAGCACAACACAAAGCAGTACTTATTGAAATTTAAGACAGACTAATGTGTGAACAACTTTCTGTGTACGGCTGAACCTGAAACTGTGACACACCTGTTCTGCCACTTTCTGAGAATATATATAATATGAGAATATATATTTCTGGAGTTGCAGAGAGTTTGAGTTGTATAAACATCTCTGTCTCTCATAACAAGAAAAGGAGAATAAAAGCAATTTATTTACAGCCCCCCTGGCTTCTATTCATTTGTATAAATGTAACAACTGTCTTCTATTAATAATATTTCAATTTAGTTTTTTTTTTTTTTTTTTTTGGAGGGGGTGGGGGGAGCGAAGGGACACGCTGGCTCACTCTCCAGCACGGTAGATGGCGATAATGCGTCTTAACGTTAGATACCACCCGCAAAAAACAAAAACAAAAAAAAAACATCGACGAAGAAGAAGAACGAACGTTCGCAGAGGCAGCTCCTTCCGTATGAGGCAGAACAAAGTAACGTAACGCAGCTTTCTTTAGTTTGGATGAAAGCCGAGCTCCAACTACCCAGAAACTGTTGAAGGAAGAGAAGCTAAAAAAACAAAACAGCGACATGGAGACGGCAGCTCAGACTGTGGCGGAGAGATTCAGGACGAGAGACTCCTGAAGACGAAAATAAGGTGCGACACATCATGGAGGCTGGATTCAACCCCTCGGTTCAGCTGGACGGGTTAGGTTAGTGTGTTTTCGGTTCTTCTATGGCTTATGTCTCTCTTCTCTCTCTGTCTGTCTCTCTCTCTCTCTGTCTCTCTCTCTGTCTCTGTCTCTCTCTCTCTTTCTCTCTCTCTCTCTTAGATATATATATATATATATATATATATATATATATATATATATATATATATATATATATATATATATATATATATATATATGTATGTATTTGTATTTTGAAAGCCGTATGTCACGAGACAATGATATGACATCCCATTAGTACCAAAAATGTCTGTGTGAGAGACATCTCTATTAGAAGGAGCAGAGTGTCAGGGCAGAGACGTTAGACCAGAAGCCAGGAGCAGATCTTCCCAGCCAAGGAGGGATTATGAAGCTTGGTGAGAAAAAGAGAAGGAAACTGATGTTTTGTGTGCAGCAGTTTCAACTCTTTTTTTTTTTTTTTCGTAAGGCCGTGTTATTTCTCAAAATGAAGCTTAAAAATGTACAAATTTGACCGCAACGTTTTGAAAAAGAGGTGCCACAAGATCAGTAATTTTAGGCCGCGACAGTCGCAGAAAAAAATAAACAAGATTGCACCATCCTGGAGAGAAATGTCCTTTTGAGAGTATCCCTTACAAATACTGCAGTCACTTGGATAAATGACACTTGGATAAATAAGCAGTCAAAACCAGCAAAGCAAAATATTGCACCAAGCTGCAGAAGACCTAATACAAGAAATACTTAAATTTTGTACCCTAAGAATATTTAGTTTTGAGCCCACAAATATTTGTCGTTGTTCATTTTTCTTTTCATTTGTTTTACTTTTAAGTGTGACTTGGTATTATGTGGCCTTATGCAGATTATGACTTAGGGGCCCCATGCCAAGCTTAATAGCAATCAGAGACTGTTTTCACTGGCATTACAGCTTGTCTGAAGACCAAGCCAATAGCTAATTACTTATTTAGGATTTAAATGGGAAACAAAAATATAGAAAATTCTATTATATTACTTATAGGTTTTATTAGCTTTTTTAAAAGAATATAGTTATGTGTTTTTAAATATTAATGTCTTGCAATAACGTTATTACCTAAGCTTATTGCATTTCTGTCAACTTTTAACGTCTTTTGACGCAAACACCTGGCATACTGTTGGTGGGTTTTCCTGGGAATGAAAATGGATGATGAGCATAATGTGTTTCCATGTTCGCTGCAGATGTTAAGCAGATGCTGATGGTTAAAGAAGAAGCTCCTGAAGACCACAGATCTGTTGCTGAGCTGCATGACTCCAAGCTGCAGCGAGGAGCAGGAAGAAGTCTGCATCAGTCTGGGAGGAGAGCAGCTCAACAAAAAGGAGGAGATTGATGTCATCAGCTTTCCAGTCTCTACTACTCCTATAAAGAGTGAGGATGAAATACAGTCCATTCTGCTCTCTCAGAATCTCTATCAAGACCAAATTAAAGACAGAGATCTTCCAGAAGAGAACGATGAAGGTGAATCCATCAAGATTGAAGAAATCGAACCGTCTCCACAATCTTCTGAGACTGAAGATTCTGAGAATGACGAAGAGGACGATGATGTAAACCATGTCTCTGAGTTGAAACACTTGTCAGAGTCTGGACTGAAAGCTAATGACAAGAGCAATGCCTGGAAGTCAAACGGAGACATTCTTAACAAATCTTTTAGCTCTCTCGAGTTTGATGTTCACAGTTACTCTCTCCAGACCGGTGGGACACATTCACAAATAGGGTCCTCAAGCTCAGTTGATAACAGTAAATGTTTTACAGAGGAGAAAAATGCAGATTCACAAAGTAAAGTACAGACAGAAGGGAAGTTTAGCTGTGAAGACTGTGGTAAAACATTTGCTCGAAAAAATACTTTAAACAGACATAAGAGAACCCACACTGGACAGAAACCTTTCTGTTGTGATGTTTGTGGACAAAGATTTAACCTAAAACAAACTTTAAACATACACATGAGAATCCACACGGGACAGAAACCTTTCTGTTGTGATCTTTGTGGACAAAGTTTTAGCCATAAATCAACTTTAATCAGACACAGGAGAGTCCACACAGGAGAGAAACCTTTCTGTTGTGATTTTTGTGGACAAAGATTTACTGATAAAGGAAGTTTAAACACGCACAGGAGAATCCACACAGGACAGAAACCTTACTGTTGTGATCTCTGTGGACAAAGATTCAGACAGAAATTACATGTAAACATACACATGACAGTCCATACAGGACAGAAACCTTACTGTTGTGATATTTGCGGAAAGAGACTTGGCCATAAAGTAAGTTTAAGCACACATATGAGAATCCACACAGGGCAGAAACCTTTCTGTTGTGATATTTGTGGACAAAGATTTAGTCAGAAATCTAATTTAAATACACACATGAGAATTCACATAACGGAAACCTTTCTGTAGTGATATTTGTGGACAAAGATTTAGCCATAGGTCACTTGTAAACATGCACTTTGTGTGTCCACACAGAACAGAAATCTTTCTTGCATGTGTATTCTTTTATGCAAAGATTTGGCAAAAAACAAAGTTTAAACACACACATGAGAATTCACAAAAGACAGAAACCTTTCTGTTGTGGACAAAGATTTAGACAGAAATCACATATAAAACACACATGAAAACACCCTGGAAGATAAATACTTGAACTGCATTGTTGCAGTTGGCTGTGAAATATTTCCGCGTCATTCAAGGCCACAGTCTTCACTGGTTGGTTTCAGAAGTTCATTTTCGTATTTCAACCTTAGGGATGGGCAATATGGCTGAAACATGTATCACAATATAACCATTTCATATCACAGTAATTATTGATTAGTTGTTTGGTTTAAATATTCATCAGACTGCCAAACTGGTGATGTGACCTTTCCTCTTGAGCGGTTGTTCTCGTTTCCTTTCACTCCAAGTTGCGCTTTTTCATTTTTAAGGATTTATGGGAAACTTGAACGTGCTCCCACATACTGAAACATGCTGTGCGTATTCTGTGAACTGTCCAAGGGCGGCTGAGATTTTATTCCTGAGCGCAGCAATTGCCTATATTCCTTGTGTACAAATTAATTAATTTGAATAAAAAATATTACGCTTAGTAATCTAAATGGACAACTAGGCCTTTCTTCTCCACCAGGGCATCCATCGCACAACTGTCATTGGCAGCCACGGTACTGCGACTGGCGTCTATCGGACGTATTTTCAATTGATATTGATCACGTGTCTATCACACCCAGCCCTATTCAACCTTAAAACATTTTTATATTAATTACTGATTTGCTCAGTTGTGTAACTGGCATGTTTTATTAATTGTGATTTGTCTATTGTTCAGACTGAGTCGTAGTGCAGGCGTTATCAGCTTATGTAAAAAGTTTGGTTGTTTCAGAAAGAGAATTGGAGCAACTCTTGAACTGAGCAATGAGGGCCTGAATCTGACTTAAGGGTGGTGGAAGGACTACCATTTCCAAAATCCACTACATTAACCCGCTTTCAGTTTCAGCAGGAAAATTAGTAGTTTCGGGTTCAAAACTCTGATCATGCTGCATTTCAGTTACTTTGTATCTCAGATCTTGCAGCCGGGTTTGATGTCAGATCTGAGGTAACAGCATTCTAGTTATAACTGAGTTGTCTGGGTTTTTTTTTTTTGTTTTGTTACTTTTATTTTATAGTCTTTATTTTTGCTCTTTGTACCGGAACAACCTCATCTTGTGTGAAGTGGTTTTCAGATGTGTATCTCTGTGGCATGCAGTGAAGTGAAACTCCCAAAAAAAGAAAATATGCAGCAATCTCCTCCTTAAAATTGCTGCTGTGTTTTTAGTTTTTGATCCTGATTGGGACGCAGCTCTTCGTCGAAGACAAAGCAATGTCCAGAAAGTAATTGGAAAACTCGCTGGCCGCCCTGAAGTTCTACGTTTGGTGGCGTTTGTTCCCAGCATTTGGTCAGGTGTGCAGATTCATTGTACTCCCCCACAGCTGTTGGTTTGGGGACAAACACCTTCTGATGTTTCCAATCTTCTGCCAGAGGAGGACTGTCTCACCTTTGTACACAGAATGGACATGTGTACAGGTGGCTGTAATGTATCATTTGCATTTTTTCTATGTATGTGTGCGTAGTCTGAACAATGTTAACTAGCTTCTCAAATTGGAGACTGTGTGATGTTTTTATGACGTTTTATGATGTGAAGCACTTTGAACTGCTTTGTTAATAAAATGTGTGATGCAAATAAACATTGATATATACTCTCAAAGTGAAATTTCTCAACAAGTTGGCACTTTTTAAAATTTCTTGAAATTATCGTAATTTCAAGAATTACAATAATGAGGAGTACACAAGCCAAATGCTTGGTAATAATGAGGGTTTCGAAATTGGAAGTTCAACATGGTGACGCAAGCAAACATTGCTAGCAATACCTCTTGCAAACATTTTAAGCTTTACTTTCCATAAACAAACTTGGAAACTTATTTGCAGGCGCTACATGTTTTGTTTACTTAAGACACGGACTTTCTTGTGCATCTTCCCACAAATGTGTTTCTGCCACATCGTCCTGTTGATGGAAGGAGTGGCTGTATGTGAAGACCGCCTTACAAGTCATAACTGGGGGCAGTCGGAGTTGCTTCCAGTTTCCCAGTGGGAAATCCGACTTTGGAGGACGTTCCGATATTATTTTCTTTGTTTTTTTCAAATGACTGAACTCATAGCACAAGTTTGTCCCACACCTATTTAAAGTAGAATATTATTTAAGTTTCTATTGCTCTAGAAGCAATAGTCCTCTTTGTCCTCTTTTTCCATGACAGAAAGTCCATCAGAAGCAGTTTTCGATGACATCACTTTGACCTCAGGGTCACTGTGACATGGGAGGAGACGCATACGAATGATGACGTGACAAAAATGTACTGCATCAAGAATATTTCACATGAACACACAGCAGCCTGAATATCAGGACGGCTGATAAATACTGCATTTCAACCTTTCTAATAGAGCTGGACTTTAGTTTGTTTTTTTTGTTTGTTTTTTTGCAAGAATGGGTTTTATCTGTTCTGCTTTCTTTGTTTAAAAAAACGGTTTGTTTATATTTCCTCAGTGTTTGGTTAACCTGGAGCTGAATCCATGCGCCGCCCTGCATCTTCAGACACAAAAGCAGCTTACAAAGATTCTGGAATCGTGATGGAAAAAGCAACAAAAGTGGCTTTTTGGTTATTTTTATATGCTACTTCTGCTTGTTTCACTATATTTGGGAGCTGTCAGAAGGACAGAGAGACTCAAAGTACAGAGAAATCTGTGTGTGATCTCCACAGAGGAGGGGAAAAAACACAAAGATAAGAAACACTGATCTCAGCCCACATAGGCTCCAAATGACAGGTATAACTTTAGCGTTTTTTTTCACCAAAAAAAGTATTTTATTTCAATACAGATTCATAAACTGCAGTTTAAGGTACACATTTAAATACTTGTTGTTCCTCAACTTGGTGGCAAATAATAAATATTTGATTTAGCTAAATTAACAACCAGGATGTTCAAAGCAGGCCAAGCTATTCTGAGTGGAAGTTTGATCCGTCATCATGTTTGGAATAATAAAATTAAGAGACGTGTGCAAGTGCTGGTCTGTGATCAGTATCAGTTTACAACCTCATCGTTAACATGTAACACACAAAGAAATACAAGCAAGTTTTCATACGCCATGATTTTTTTTTTTTTTTCATGTTACAAACGCAAACATCAAGGTTAGGGTTATTGGAATCTGCAGAGCGAGTTCGTCTTACACTCCACAAACCCGGCCTTTCCTAAGTGCCAAGATGACGGATATTGTTGACAGAAAGCTGTATTTGTAGTTTGTCGCGAGAAAACGTAAATATGGAAACTGATGTCCCGGCCAGATGAGACAAATGCTTCCCTTTTACATATAAAACATTACACATCACCGTAAGGATTAAACACGGCTGTGGCAGCATCATGCTGAGAGTTTACTTTTCTTGAACATGGTTAGAGATGATGTAATTGCAGCAAAGAAGTAATTCCACAAGTTTCCACTCATTAATGTGTCACAATTTCATGACGTGCCATTTTTGTTCTGTTGTGCTTATATCCCACTTTATTACGTAAAACCCAAATAAAATACTATGACATTTGTGGCAGTGATGTGAAAACTTTTGCACTCTTTACTCCAAAGATGTTAAAAGTGAAACAATTGCAGTAAAAGCTTAATATTCTATAAATAGATCATTTCTAAATAAATCATTGTGTAGGATAATATGCAACAGTGTTGTTGTTTTTCCCCCTTCAAGCTTCCCATCCACCATCCCAGTGGTGCAAAACAGTGGACATGCACTAAATGTGACCCACAGGGGGCGCTGCGCAAGACGAGGCGCCAAAGCAATAGCGATAAAATTCCTTCTCGTCAGCATTTTCTGGATTTAACAGCTGCCTGTGGGCGTGTAAATAATACAATCAATACCAGAGGCATGACCCTGATTAGCACCAATGAGGGGCGCCGGATATACACTTCATGAAGTAGTTGTGCTCCAGCTGTGTCCTCTGGTTGCACCGCGATCATCGCTCTATGTTACTTTCTGGTATAAAAACAGCATCAAGATCAAATCCATCCAGCATTTTTTCTTTTTTTTTTTTCCTCGCTGGTAAAACCGATTTAAAGTTAATTCACGTGCAGCTCTTTGAAAACGTGCTGATGTTTACCGTCATTCAATGAGAGGAAATCAATTTAAAGCTATTAGTAAATCCAGACCAGCAAATAGCATTAAATAAACAAAGCTGCTGCTGTCAATGATGATGATGATGATGATGATGATGATGATGATGATGATGATGATGATGATGATGAGTAACCTTACCTGTGAGCGGATCAAAAGATCTGTCCAGCTCTCTGGAGTCAGAGAGACTCTGATCCTGACTCCTGGATTTCATCCTTTTCTCTCCACCAAACCGCCGCGCTGGCGCCGCAGGGTCCGAGCCGCGCTTCATTCACGTCTTTACTCCCGCTGGCATGTCAGCGCGCTGCTCAAAAAAAAAAAAAAAAAAAAAAAAAAAAAAAAGAAGAGAAAAAGAGAAAAATCAACAAGGGAGGAGAACTGCCCGCGCAGAGCTCTCTGTGGTCAACTTCTTTCCCCCAACTGGAACGTGTTTTCTTCCTCCCACTCTCATCCACGGTTCGGAGGGATTCTGCGGGGGCTTTAGATTCAAGCGTCACTTTCCTGATAGTTGCCGCACCAGAACCGGAGCCGTGCTGAGTCTGTCCCGCTGGTGCGCCTCACATTTGTTGGGAAAGAGGAAGGGAGGGGCGCAGCGTCACGGAGAAGCAGAGAGATCTCCTCTTCTCTGGGAGACGCTGGATGGAGAAGCATACATGTCCTGCATATTATTTTCCAGACTCCTGAGCTTTAACTGGGCCATTCATTAATATATTTTAATCAAAATCATTTTATTTTATTTGTCTGAGATCCTTTGGATCCATCCTGGTCATCTGCAGTCAGTAGCAAGTCTTCTTTCAGCATCCCCCCCACATCCTGATGCTGCCACTACCAAGCATTACCTTGAGGATGTTGAATTCAATATTCACTTTCACACAAGGTTCTGCTTATTTGTCAAAACGATTTAATCCTAGTGTCCCTTACACAAACTCAGAGGGCTTTGTTGTGACTTTTCCTTGCCACTCTACCATGAAGTCCTCTGGTACCTGAGCTGTAGATCCATGCAGTCACTCTAATTATCACATACTTCTCTCCTCTGATTAGCGTCCACCTCGCTGAATGCTCTCGCATCACCAACATCCGTGGGTCGTTGGTTTTGCTCATCGTTTCAAAAGGTCATTCGTGAGTTTGACATTTTTCTACCGTTTCTTTAAGTTCTGTTTTGCGATTGTTTAGTAATCTTTCTGTTACTCTGTGATAACTCTGTTCATTTCCCCCCTTAGTTCCTCAGTAAGCCCCCTCTGCAGAGCATTCTGTTGATTTAACCCGATTCAGGTGCCAGTGATCGCCTCCCCAGAAATTTAAACCTCTCCGTTTCAAGTCGCTATACGTTCCAGATCCCTCCGTTAGGTCTTGTTTGGCGGTGTCATTTTTTTTTTAAACTGTGATTTTTTTTTTCTATAAATATTGTCAAGCGAACCAGCCTCTGACTGAGATTATAACTTCTAAACTGAATTTTATTTGTCTGTATTAGGGTAAGAGGGGGTTAAACACAAATGCCAACCACAATGTTAAGATTTTTCCTTGTAAAAAAAAAAAAAAAATTGTGGAAAGCCAGGTACAGTTTTCATTGGATGTTACAATTGCACAAAATCTCAGCGAACTCAATAAGTTTGACATTTAAATGTGATGAACTATATGAAACAAAAACAAAAACAAAAAACATTTTGGGGGTGTAAATGTGTTTTTCAATTAATTGCATACTGAGAGTTGCTTGTAATATAATAATAATAATAATAATAATAATAATAATAATAATATAATAATAATAATAATAATAATAATAATAATAATAATGGAAATACCATCTTTTTGTTTAACAGCAGCCCGTTGCTAATCCTCTTATGTGATGAGCCTCTGAACGGCTCTGGCCTGTTTACTCACCTGATTATATCCTTGCAATCATCACCAGCATGTTCCTGGGTCCAGTCCAGATCAGCGCCATCGCAGACAGAAAGGATGCGGCACCTGAAAGCCTTCAATAGTTTCATCCTCACCAGAGGAAGCTGGATGAACCAGATTCACATCTCTGGGAAAACTCACAGGGCGACCTCTGCCTTGTTCCCAGAACCGATCAATACGAACCTTCATCACATGAACACTGACTTGAAAAAAAATGGCCGCCACCGGAGAAGCGCGGTACCCGTTAGATATTAACTATTTATCAGCATTTCTGATATTTTTTTTGTTTGTTTGTTTGTTTTTTGTCTCACCAATTCAGAGGGACGCACGCTATTTGTGAGCGTGTTGAATCGACACGAAGGAGAGAATCCCGTTGAGGTTCGGACGGGTAGCGGCAGTTAGCGCCACCATAATTACTGTATTTTCCCGGACTATAAGTCGCAGGGTTTTTTTCAAAGTTTGGCCTGTGGTGCGACTAATACTCCGGAGCGATTTATGTGTGGAAATTAACACATCATTATATCACATTACGTTATTTTCACGCTAAGCCGCAAGAGGGCGCTCTAAGTCTGTTTTATCCTCCTCCTGGGAGTTAGCAGTTATTTAAAAGCGACATTGAGGACGAAGATTTAATTGCTCAGTGGGCTTTCATTGATTTGGAGAGACACAGATGGTTTGGTAAACCTGTTAGCATGTTATTTATGCTATAGTTATCTGAATAACTCTTAATATGTTATGCTAACATACCAGGCACGTTCTCAGTTCGTTGTTTGTCATGTAACGTTAGCATACCGTACAATTACTCAGCCTGTTGTTGCCTCTATTCTATTTTTATTGCCTGTCAAGATGACATGTCTGTTCTTGGTGTTGGATTTTATCACATAAATTTCCCTCAAAAATGCGACTTATAGTCCGGAAAATACGGTAGCACCCTACTTGGGTTTCTCTTAGGATCGTGCTGCGTTCATTTTGCACGGAAATCGGAGTTTCGATTCTCTTTGCGTTAAGAAAAGAGGAGTTCTGCCAAACCGAGGTGAAGCTCACAGCTGTTAGCGGAAGAAAATCAGGGACAGCGGAAGCTTCATACTCCTGAAACACATAGGTTTTATTTAGAAATGTTTTAATTTAATCGACATGTTTATATGGACTGTTACATATTTAGTAACAAGTTGAATAGGAAATCTGTAGATGAAGCTAAAGATCAGGAAGGTCTTCAAATGAACAGTATCAAATTAACGCATGGTAAAAGCTGGTTAGCGATTATGAAAACAGCTTGATTTGATGATTTTTTTTCCAACATGGAGGGCTTTTTTTAAAAAAAAATAAAAGGTATTTTTTCTCTCTTACATTGTTTTATCTGTATGTTATCTAAAAACGACATATCTCATCATTTTGTCATTTAGCAAATTAGAAATAATCCAGGGAGTCCAGACGGGATGTGTTCACGTGTTTGGCGAACGGAGCCGGGCCCTCAGCCTGCGTGTTGCTGTGACACAAGCCCCGTTAACGCTGCCGTGTGTTCGTGATGTTTCACTGGAGCACGTCGGCCTCCTCATCAAATATTAATCCGGGTGGGGAACGGCGTCCTTTGTCTCCTCCGACCGCCCACGTCACTCTTCATTTTAAAGTTTTTCTCTCTGTGTTGCAGCCTAGAAACACAAACTTGACTCTTTGGGAAGACGCTGGTTTATGACGTTGACTACGACACAGCTCGGATGTGGAGTCGATTTGTCTGTCGGAGGATTATTTCTCAGAGTGGGTTCCAACCCTCTGCCTGCATCAATCTGGGCTTGTTATTGGTTATCTGTCAGCTCCGCTTTCCACTGGTGCTGAACTTCCCCGTAAGGAGGAGACCAAACATCAATACTGCTGGATTTACCAGTCCCCAAGGCACAGAGTGCGTTTAAATACCTCTCTGGGACAGCTTTGCTTCTGCCTTTCCTCTTTTTGATTCTTCAGATCTCACTGGGCCTCATTTTTCTCTCTTCTTTCTGCGTATTTCTTTGTCCCCGGCACTTTGTCCTGCAGCTTGTGGATTATTTCTCTCGGTCTTCCGATGGAGGACGTAATAATCCCTCATTCGCCTGCCTGTATTTTATTATTTTAAAAAAGCACTCTGTTCATCACCAACAAGCATTAGTTTTTATTCTTCCTGGAAAAAAAATGATTTCTCTTTTTCTGATGTTACATAAAGTACTTCCAGAGACAAAAAGCCACTTTTTCTAGGAGTTGGAGATGGATTTTTGAAAATATGACGTTTCCTTATATTTGTATGGCTTTGTTTGAAGAAAAAAAAAAGTTTTGCACGCGCTTATTAATATTTTTTATTTTACCGGGTACTGGGAGATCTCAACCAAGGTTTTGATGTCTTATTTCTTGCTCCAAAATCTTTAGTCAAAATATATCAGATGATCAGATTTAAAAAAAATAAAATTTCCAGCAGGACTGACTGCTGATAAAAAAATAAAAAAAACCCATGTAAAACTTTTTCACAATGTCATTGACAGGAAAGCCGGTAGCTTGTGCAGCCCACTTTCTAATAGAGCCCTGGGCAAACACCCATATCACCAGCAGCCTCCATTTTGTTGACTGTGGCTCCTCAACGGGTACAAAGTAGCTATCCTGCAACTGCAAATGCAATTGTCACATTTTGAAATTACTTATGTTCTCATTTCCTCGCTCACGAAACTGGCCTTTTCACAGCGACGCATAATCTTGAGATTCACTACATCTGCTGCAGGTGAGACCATGTTTGGTCACGACTTTTACCAGGAGCCCTTCAAATTCGGTGATAAACCAGCTCTCACCTCCCGCGCCAAACACAAAAACCCCCTCAGTGTTTTCATTTCACCTGAACGAAGCAAGCTCTTTTTCCACAAGGCTGACAGAAACACGACTCAGCCGAGTGTGCAGCCGGGCCCACATGCGCTCCGTCTACCTGGAGACAAGCCTCACATTTCACAGCTGCTAAACAGGAAACTCAGGAGAAACAAATGAGCCCAGATGAAAAAGAAAAACATTTGTTTTCAGTCACTGTATTCATCAAAAGAAAACACATCTTTCACTCCTGGGTGAGGTGACCAAGCCCACATAAACTGATCTGATGAAAGTCTGCGAAAGAAACTTGATGTGGCGACGTATCCATCATCTGAGAAAAAAAAAATGAAGTTGGAAAATAATCTTTATAAAAAAAAAGACATATATACACCTACAGGATTGAGAGATGACAGACAGACCATACACTGGATACAATTACATAATTAACTTTAAACTAAAAATAATCACCTCAGAGAGTTTTATATCAAGGTTGTTTTTCCCTCATAAACAGTTGTAATTAGTGCCAAAACACACACAGCTGTGTGTGTATGTGTGTGTGTGTGTGTCAACACTTCCAGGTTAGTTTGTTAAAGAGAAATGACGGTAAAAGCAGGGATTTCTCATTAGCTGTTGTCAGGTTTTAATCACTTCGCGGCGTCTTCAACTCAATCACCTTATTGTTCTTCGCTTCATCACAAATAAAAGTAGAAAATACTTCCAAGAACCAGAGGTTTGTTTCTTTTGACATTCACTCCACTCCACATTTTCAAGAGCAAAAAAAACCTAAAAATCAACAAAAGTCACTTGAATCAAAACGGCTCAGAACCACCATCACCAGGGAAAGCCTAAAATGTCACGAACTGGGATTATATGAACAGCAGGAGAAATACTTTTTGTTCCCCTGTCAGTAACAGTCCAGCTGATTGCATTCAGACACGTCCAGAACCACAGAAGAAGAAAGCGTGGACAGGGGGTTGGACTGCTGCGCCCGGGTCAGCCGGCGAGGCGTCCGTCGGTTTTCCACCGCTCGGTTTACGGACGAAGGAAATGGAAAGAACCACTGAGTGCTTGTCTGATCTGTGTGGGATGGCTGCATGTGTGTGTGTGTGTTTGAGTGTGTGTGTACGGTCCACATGCATATGAAGGTTCAGGAGATGGTGGAGAACTCTTTGAGCAGCACGTCCTGACTCAGCGTGTTCAGAGAGACGTTCTTCCTCACGTTCAGACTGATGGAGCGCACCTGCAGACAGAAACGGTTGTCACCGGAGAGGAAACACACTCCCACCGAGCCGAGGACACACACACACACACACACACACACACACACACACACACACACACACACACACACACACACACACACACACACACACACACACACACACACACACACACACACACACACACACACACACACACAGCCTTCTATGCTCCAAAAGCTAAATAAACTATTCCAATAAAAGGCCGTGGGCAGCAACAAGCAGCTTGTTTGTTTCTCGAACGCATTTCCGACTTGGAATTTTGAAAAATCTTTTAAATAAATATGTCATTTCTACATTTCTACCAAATGGCGCTTCAAACATTCATAAAGACTCCTTCGTGTTCATAACAGATGTTATATCATGTTTATGACAGTATCATGTCAGTCTTATGCACACCCCTTCAAATAAGGTGTTACCAAAAGTTCTTACATTTTAACTGTAAAAGAAAGTTAATCTGATCTTATTAGTTTAAAAAAAAAACAAAAAACGTCACACTGGACATTTGACCAAAAAAAACACACCCAACAACAACAAAAGACGATACGCCTCCCTGGTGGGTTATTGATCTCTTAAATTAATTGGATGGTCTCAGAGTGACCAAAGTAGCTAAATATGATATTAATTACAGAGCAGGGATTCAAACTCGCTTAAGTGTGACTGCCTAAGGAAAAAAACTACATCGATTTACAAAAATTCAACATGACACTGTCATTATGGTTGCTGTAAAATCAACAGGCTGCGGACAGACAGAGTGATGCGTGGAAGGATGGACGGACGGAACAGCAGACAAATGGGATGGTTAGAAAGACGGGTGGAAAGATTAATAACAGGCGGGGCGGACGGGAGAAACTGAAGAGCGATGGATAGCGGGGCCGGTTGAGGGGAGAGACGAATCCACCAACGCATCCATCCGGTCTCTCACCAGCTCCTTGAAGAACGCAGCTTCTTTTGGCTGCTCTGAATATCTCTCAAACTGGTCCAGACCGTCCTGCAGCTTCAGGGTCAGAGTGTCGTAGTTGGAGCGGACCACCTCCAAAACCTAAACGGGCGAAAAACAAAAAAAAAATAAAAATAATGGTGACGATAGCAAGAGAAATACGGGTCATGAAAACAAACCGCTGGGGTATACGATTAAAATAAATTCCCGTGTCTCAGGGTGACACGGTGGAACAGAGAGAGGAAATGTAAATTATTGATGAGTTTTTAAATACTTTACTGCATTATTTTATTCATGAAGGATCATGTGGAAAGATGCAGACGCCCCCCACCAACCAGGCAACTAACTGTTATTAACAGACAGTAATCCTGCCCAGATTAATCATACAATCTCTCTGCACTTCAATTGCATTTCATAGTTTCTATTAATTCTCAATTTTTGACATAAATTATTTGTTGCTGCTTTTTTTAATCGCCAAATATCGACATGAGGATCAGCATCAAGGTGCTTCACATGAGGAAAACATTAGACTGTCACAGTAAAATAAAGAAATGAATGGATTGGTTAATCCTCATCTAACCAGCAATCCTAATGAATGAGAAGCTGAAAATAATCTGGCTGCTGTTAGAGGTCAAAGGGCAGTGCAGCTTTAAATCTATTATTATGCAGATGAAAGTTGTTTTTTTTTCAGTTCTTTTGCAGGCAATTTCTATTAAATATGCTTTTTGTATCTTCTTATCCTACCACGGTATAAATCATGTTTATTTTTTTTTTCTTTGTATAAAGGCGACTTGTGTAGATTGTTGAGTTCGTAAAACACTTTGGATCCTGTTTAATCCCTCGTTTCACTAGCGGGCGTCTGAAGAGGTTTTGATGAGAACAGGTGACTCGACTCTTAAAAAATGTATTTTGTTGATTCATTTTTTTTGATGCACTTACATGAATAATTAATCCAAAGAGACCTCAGACAAATACATACAAGCTGAACGTTCAAAGTCCCTTCTGCCTGTTCTCGTGTTTTGGGCCCAGCCGACCTTCGGATTCAGTGTCTTTTTAACAGATATGAACACTTGTCTGTTATTTATTCAATTTAAAAGCCATTAAATGTTGTTTTTTTTTAAATTCACAGCGAGTGCCTAATAGTTCCTGTTCTGCTTGCTGTTTCTCTTTCAGCCTCTCTGGAAGTGCGCCGTTAAAATATTCATGGCCACACATCTTCGATTCCTTATTCGGCCTGCTCTTTTGCCCCGCTGCCTCACTGCTACACGTGTGCAAAAAAAAACAAACAAACAAACAAAAGCATAACGATTTGTACTGCAAAGTTTGACCTCCGACCACTAATGGGGAAAAACTGAAGAAAGAAAAACTAAGCAAGAAAAAAAAATTCGCAACAGGTTTCATTTCTGTTTGAATTCATGAATAAATAATAATTCACAGAAAACACAGTGAAGCCGTTTGATCTTGTGTGATGTGAATCCAGTGTTTATGCGCGTTTTAGCATCAGCACTAGATTTATTGTTGGTCCACTAAAATTTTCTTTTAACACTCAAGTATTTTTAAAAGCCAGTACGATTTTTCCTTTACTTATGTACAAATGTTAACGTGATGCTTTCACTTTTACTAGAGTACACGTTCGTCTGTTTATTTGTACTTTTACTTAAGTACATTGTTTGAGTACTATCTCAACCACGGACTATTCAATTCAGTAAATTGTACGACCGGTCAACTCCATTCTTCCCTTTAGTGTTTTTAATTTCTTTACAAATGCCACATGGACCAAAGGAGCTGTTCTTTCGTCACATTACTAACAAAAACCGTGCAGAAGATCGCCGTACGTTTCATTCTGGGGAAAAATGAAATATCTGAGAAAGCTTTGTGGGTGCCGCTGCAAAAGCCAAATCAAGAAAACATCCTCTAAAAATGAAATGACAGGAACTAGAGAGGCCTGACTGCTGATATTGAAAATAAAGATTTACCAATATGTTGCATATCTCAAAAGTGCAAACGGAAAGAGGTCGTAAGAAATCCGTTTAGAAACCTTTACTCATTTCAATGTGTTGCATTTTCTGATTTAATGCTGTATTTCTGGCTTCTTCACAATCATTCATTCTTCATTTATTTATTACTTTTCACATTTTTCACCTTACAGCACTTTCTGAACTAGATATATTTTTTTATCTTTTTAACTGAACATCTTTTTATATGTGCAGTCGAGGACATTGTGTGGCTTAAAGGATCAAACTGGGATAAATTTCCCTTCATGACCCTTTTTAAAATTATGCACCAGCGTTCACCATTGTTCAGTAAAACCTGCGTGCTGACACAAGGGTCAGCATGAAGCAAAAAGCTTAGTCAGGAGGTTTGGACAGGGTTTTAACCTCCTTTGGCCCCTCTTTGAGTTTCTAAATTCATCTACAGTACAGGATGCTGTAACCGGCTGCTAAAAGCGCAGCAAGGGTTTCGTTAGGTTGGAGGCTTTCATCAATATTTCAGTTGATTTTTCTGGTTTTCTTTTGTTTTTGATACAGTAAATATAACAGAAAAGCCCAAAAGATGTATTACATTTTGTACTGCAATGTATTTTTTGTTTTATATCTTCAGATAAAATCCATTAAATCAAATAGTAAACATATTTTGAATATATTCAGAAAACATATTCTGCTATATTGGACCACAACAACAGACCATAGAAACAAGAGTCACAGATGTTTAATGTGTTTCTGGTTGGATTCAATGAAAACATGCAGACAGTGAGGAGCGTATATGCAGCCAGTGCACTGAAAAAGTATTTACTCCCCTCACAGATTTCATGAAATGTTTTCAGATCAAACTGATTTTAATCGCAGACAAGTTTGCATATCTGGTAATGAGTGTTTTCCATCACTGTGGATTGAAATCTGCTCCACTTTTCTTTAGATAGAGCACCATTTTTCAGCACCTTTAAGCCCAGACTTTGACTAGGCCGCTCCAAAAGCTCAGCTTTGTTTTGCCATCCAGTGACGCATCTGATCACTGCAAAAACCCCAAAATCTCACCATTAAGTACTTTTGATATCGTATTAATGCAAATGTCTTAGCAACACTTGAAATAAGAAAAAAAAACAAAACGCATCACAAGTAAGTTTTCAGCAAGAAACAGGAGCTTGTTTTAATTAAATAATTATTTAAAATTGGTGAAAAAGTCACAGTTCTACTGAGAGATTATTTCACTTGCAACATGGAAAAATGTCTTG
Source organism: Poeciliopsis prolifica (assembly GCF_027474105.1). Lineage (NCBI taxonomy): Eukaryota > Metazoa > Chordata > Actinopteri > Cyprinodontiformes > Poeciliidae > Poeciliopsis > Poeciliopsis prolifica. The sequence goes on along the minus strand of NW_026562391.1, from coordinate 5,192,971 downwards.
TTATATGTAATATAATCCGGAAAATATAGATAAAAAAAAAAATTATATTAAGGAGTCATTGACTCAAACAAAGCTCTTATAATTTGCTGAAAAGTTACGTGTAAGTTACTCTTATCTTATGTCAAGTGCACCAAGAAATGGTCACTCGAAACTAAACCAAAAATTCTTGATAAGATTTAGTGTTCTTGATCAGTCTCCTGGTTATTGTTGAATCATCAACTCTGACCTTAACTGAGACAGGCGGGGCTTTAGGAAAAAACAAAAAGCAATACAATTCATAAATTATTTTTGTAACACCTCAAAAATGAACTAATGTAAAGCAAACAAACAAAAGCAGCCTAAGGTTTGATAAGTTATGTATTAGCGGGGATGAATGTGATGTGGAGAAACGTTTGCGAGCTCAAGCCCAGGACAAGTTCTGCTGTTCTCCCCATTGTTGTGAATAAATCCAGCAGATAAAAGCACAGAGGTAATTAGAGCGCATAATGACCAAATCCATTACTCTCCTATCAGGTGGGAATAAAAAGGAAGTCTCCAGGCGGCGCTTTCCATCCTCACAGTTTTCGCATAAATGATAAATGTCTGCAGTCGGGCCCAAATAATGCGCGCCGCCTTCTTATACTCTTCAAACAGTAATTAAGAAACACATTAGCGCTTGAGAAGATGTCCAGCTGCGTCTTTTTAATTACTTTTTCTCACTTCTAGTGAATCTCAAAGCCAGAGGGACAATGTGAAATGTAACTATTTGCGAGAAGTGTGGGAAGAGATGCTTTAAACGTATTAAATCTTATTTTTAGATTTGCCTTAAATGTCCTGTGATAGATGTCTCATCGTCGTCTCATAGTCATCACAAACAGAGTTGTGATGACTATGTGCATTTCTGGCACCCAACTGTTGCTAATTCTAAATATATAGACTTTTTTTTTTACAATAAAATGCAGAGAATCTCCATTACACGCTGTTATCAACGTTTCCTGAGTTTTGGGTTATTTAGTCTCATAGATTGGGGCTCACTTGGTCAGATTCCAGACACGTCGAAACCCAAATAATCCAAGGACGTTGCAGAGCGAACTCGTATTCGGAGTCAAAGGAATTGAAGCGTCTTTTGTTTACCTGTTCCTCTGACAGCTGGGAGATGTGGTTCACTGCGGCGTACGACTCAATCTTGGGATTAAAATGGTTGATGATGGCACTGAAAGATAAAAAAAAACAAAGAGAGGCTTGCTGAAAAGTTGGAGACAGAATATGTTAAATGTCTCCTTAATGGGAACTCGCCGCCAATTTTGTCAATGTTTGGAGCAGTGGAGAGAAGGTGGGAGACAAACGTTTTATTTGAGCTCTAACTTGCTGATCCCGACTTTCCTTTAAAAACTATGCAGTACATCTAAAATACTTAAAGTAAACAATGTAATAATTTGGCATAACATTTCCAAATATGACATATGGAAGAATATTTCACTAACATTCATTTACAAGTGTGAAAAACTGGAAGTTTCAGTTTTCCTTGAGCATGAGGAACGTCAACATAGCCAATCACTGATCTGGGCCAATTAATGGAAAATCATACCAAACTTCAAACAGGAACCCAGCAGGAATCCCAATTATCTGCTGGCATGGAAACAGATTTTAGCGGCAAGTAAATCTGGCTCTAAAATCTAAGGGATGAACGGCAGGCGATCGAGAAGCATTAAACACATCTGCTTCAGATTAACGCAAACGGGAATCTGACTGCAATCCATCATACCGGACTACTGAAGGTACGACTTTATCACTTCATCTGACGAGGATTGCCGTAAGCAACCTCCCAAAGTGTTAACATAAGAGGATAAGCTGCATTACAAAGAACTCAATTCATCAGAGACACTAGAGAATCTGCTCTAAACAGCAAATGAGTCCATCAGAGACAAAAGAGGAAATGAAGTAAGGAGGCTAGAGGACTTCTCAAGGTCGAATATACGCACATTAGGAAGCTAAAGTGCTTCCTAATCACTGACAGCCTTTGTAAAGTTGTCTAAAAAGCCAAAAATAACATTTTCGAGCACAGTAGCATAATTTAACAATAAAAACTGATTTTAATTTGAGAACATTTACAACGCTGTGAGTTTTTGCCCCTTTAAAGATTTCTCCTTGATGAAACTCCCATAAGCAGCGATTTTCCAAACTGACCTTTGAACCTAAAGCTCGCTTATTAAACCAGTTCAGATGCAAACTGAACCAGTTGAGTGATAAAAACCAGCAGCAGCAGTCAGTCAGTCCCAGCATTCCCTACTGTCTCTGTGAGCCTGAGCGAGTCAACAGAGAATCACAAATGTAAATTCGGAGAAATTGCTCTTCGGCATCAGCTAACAGTCTGAAGAATAAACTGCTTAGAAGCTCAAATACAAGTTGACTGAATAATCATAGCTGGGAGATTAAATGGCTTATCCTGTGTTAGTCTGGAGTGGATAATTTTTCAAATATATTAGCGTGACAGAACCGGAGAGATTTTTCTGCCACTGTAAAACGTCTGTGAGCACAAAGAGACGACAGAGGAGAGAACTAATGGAGGCCAAATTGAATCAGTTCCTTCATTTGAGTTCATTTGGTCGACTAACTGAACTCTTTATAACCTCCTCCGCTTTCATTATTTTATTTTGTCAAATGGTCTTTTCAGGTTCTGGGTCGAAGCATTTCAGTCAACTCGTCGTTCTCTGAAAAAGCAAAAGTATTCATGCCAATTCAACTTCTTGCCCTTTCGTCACGTCACAAGCTCAAACTTGCAGGTACTTAGATTTAAAAGAATAAATCCTCTCAAACTAACGCATCGTTGTAGGAGGAAGGAAAAAGATGCAGATATAGTCACAGCTGCACTGTTTCAGGGTTTGTCTCCACCACCTCTGCTCATCTTCACAAATTGGCTGGAAAGCCTCCGTGAGCGTCTGTTTTCCTGACAGATTATAAATTGGGTTTAGTTCTGGACCGTCTAAAATAGGAAATTTTAAAAAAGTACATTGAAGATGCAGTCCGATCCGAGCCTCAAGTCAACTGGACATATTATTTTAACGAAAGTTTAATTACTTTTGTTTTTGTACCACTATTTGAATAAACTGTGTGACTTTTTTCCATTTTTAGATTTTGTTCTATTATTGTAGGGTCAGTCAAATCATTTGTGATGTGTGACTGATGGGAGCTGCGTGCCTATTTACTGTGCTATGAACTGCGCTAATGAAGATCTGTACTTTATTTCCTCACGTTCCTCAACGCAGTAAACTATCTACCCCTATACCAGAATTTTGTACATACTCGTTTAGTTTTCTCCTTTCTGTATGTTCTGTAGGCTTATTAAACGTCCCGACCGTTAAGCCAATCGTTTTGGCCCGATCCCGTCTGAATTTTGGTTCAGGTTCGGGTAGGCGGGTTTGCTTCCAGGGCTGCAAAATACTTAACTTCATCGGCCGTTCCTTCAACCCTAACCAGCTTCCCTGTCCCTGCTGAAGAAAAGCATCCCTAAAGCTCGACACTGTCCTGTGGGAGCGTCGTGTACAGGGTGATCCAGTGTTCATTCGAGTGGACGAGCGTCCTTACCGAACGTTGACGAGGGCGTGCGTGACTTTGCTGGCTGCCTCCTTCCACTGTCCTGTGTTGGTGGATACTCTCAAAACTGGAGGGAAGAGAAGAAAGAAAACATGATCTGATGGCTTCTTCCCTTTTCTGTAAATTAGCCCATAATTCATGTCCCGCTTTTTTAAAAAGAGACAGTGGAGCATGTTTCCAGGTTCTGCTCTGCTCCGCTGTCTATGAAAAGGTTTTCAAGCGTACCCATACAGTAGAGGTTGTCAAAGACTTGGTGCATTCGGACAATTTCATAATACAGTTCATCATAGCTGTTGGATGTGGGCAGGAATGTGTCTCCGTAGGTTATGAACATGTTGAACAAGTTTACCACCTGGAAAAGGAGACAAGATTCAGGGAAATCACATATGAAGCACACGAAATTAGGATTTGTAAGAAAAACAAAACTTATACTGAAGAACCATCTTGTTCTCCAGATGTCACCATAACAGCGGTGGGAACTCTGCCACTAGCGCACCACCGGCAGAACAAATTATTTGTTTAGCGCTTTTGCTAACGTTCAGCACATCCAGCTTCTCCTGAATTAATCTTTCTGGATAAATTCTAAAGCACTAATAGTTTGACATCCGTGTTGAAGTTTTGCTTATCGACTTAAGAATTCAGGTAGTTAGATGTTTATATTCATGCTCTTATTTTGAAATGAGTGAAGACTGTTTACACAGCAGTTCTGTTTCCTTTCTCTTTTTGCCCCAATAACTTCATTTCATAAAAGAAACTCATGGGAATAAAATAAAACGCGGACACAAGAGAACAAGACATTGTCATAAACACAACATTTAAAGGAATTATGAAAGGTGTAAATTATGTCAAAATTAAACTGATCCTTGAAGGTTATAATATTTATATGGTTTGAAATGAAGTTTTTAGCATCAGCTACTGCAAAAGACCGTGTTGGTATAGCATAACTAATGATTCTTATTAGCTCTTAGGGGTTATTGCAACCAACTTTGTTAGCTAGCAGTGCCCCATGCATGCATACGGCAAACTTCAACGTCAACGCAACAAGCACTGGCTGGTCCACAGATCTCCCATCGCCGCTTTTCGTGTGTGGCCGCATTTCTCACCAGCAAGGCCAGGTGAAAGATGTTGTGCTTGGCCAGTAGTGTTGTTTCATTTGACAGCAGGAACTTCAGCAGGTTGATGAGAGCTGCGTAGAGAGAAAGACATGCCAGCATTAAAGGAATAATGAGGAGTATTGTCTCCCAGCAGAGGCAGATAGCAGCAGCCTCTCAGTGGGCATCTTCATTAAGGAGGATAATGAAACTCAGGAGGGGGGGTGAGGAACCTCTCAACACCAAATCGAGGACGTCTGCAAGCTTTTACCAAGGAAAACAAAACCCATCACGGCACCTAAAACGAGCGCCTGCTCAGAACAAACGGCGACGTAAGCTGACACAACAGCACACTGAAGGAAGATAAAAGCATCCGGTGTTTTAATTCGGCTATTTTTCGTCTCCGGGTTTATTTTCCGTTAAGCCGTTATCGCCGGCGAGAGAGGCGAGCCTGTGTTACTCGGGGAATTAATGTGATTATTGGTCCGATTAGAGAAATCTGTATTCCAATGAGACGTGATGAAGCCATTACAAAGCTGAAATGTTACCCTATTGTGTGTTGACCCAGCTAAAAGTAAGGCCTCCAGGATGGATGGATCTCTCTTCAGAGAGTCATTGTCCAACCTGAACAATGCAATACGTCTTCAAAGCAGCAATCGCATCGCGTTAAGAAGAAAATGGGCTTATTCTGCCAAAACAGAACGAAGTTCAGAGGCAGCATAATAAATATATCCATGTGGTCTGATCACTAAAGTCTCAAGACTGTTATAATATTGTGGTTCAGTACACTGTGTGTGTTTGTGTAGTAATCAGCTTGAATGAAAAATGACAGCGATTCTTTAAATCACTTTAAACAAAAAATTGTAGATGTACAATTTCACATTTTTTGCAACACTAATTGTCACAAATGCTTGTTTGTGACAATTATCCCGTTCAAAAATGCAGTATGATATAAAATGATCAGCCAGTTTAGAGGCTGATCAGTGTCATTGACCCGCCTGTCAAAACCTCATAAATCTGTCTTTTTCTAATCAGCCTCAGCACCGTGCTAAACAACAACACTGCTTTAGTTCAACAAAACAAAACACACACAGCTAAACGTGAAGGGAGGTAAGTTTACCTGACCAAAGCTCTCTCCAGGTGTAGTGTAGTCTGATTCTGCATTTCTTCTGGTAACATAGCAGTTTGTGAATGATCTGGACACAGCGCCTTCAAAAGAAAGTCATGATTTCAAGAAAACATAATGATAGACAAATCACAACAATATCCTTGTTTTTGAATGCGTGCTTACAAGTATAGATCCATAGGGAAATCTTTCATCATATGAGTGACGATAAACTCCACCATAAGATCTACATGCAAGAGCAGGGGCGGAAAAAAATCAAGACTGTTAGAAAAAAATAACTTCGTTTAACATCAAAAGCAACAAGTTTGAGTTTAGTTCAGTAAAAACAGTCAAATAAAACAGTTCTTTTAAAGGAAATTGTCGAACTGTTTGAAAAAAGGTAGACGGATAATAAGAAATGAAGCTAAACCATAATGACTACACTAGACAATGTGTGGCTAACAAAAGCAAGGCATCAAAAATCATTGAGTTGGGGAAAGAAAAAAATCAATTTTCTTTATTTGCTTGAATCTGCAGTAATACATATATTGCAGCAAGATATCTATGTTTTAAATGATTAAAAGGTTATTTTCAAACTAGATGGAAGATGACGGTTGAATAATGTTTACCTAGAACAGCACAAACCAGCGGGCGTGAAGGGATGTTTTTACCCGGCGCTTTCTTCCGGTGTCTCATTGGCTGAAAAAAAAAAATAAATAAAATCACGTTAAATGCTTTATCTTTGCAGATTCACACACTCTAACGTAAAACCGACCCAACAGCACTGAAAAGTTGATTTTACATCTTAAAGTCGCATAAAAACGACTCAAACGAGCAGAAGCGGTTGCGCATCCCAAACTTACCATCCGGTGGAGGCTGACTCTGAAGTTTATGTTGTCGTCATGAAGAAAGGCGTCGGCGTACTGGTCCTGCGGTGAAACCAGACAAACACAGACGCGTTCAGACGTTTGGAGAATACGGACGGATGTGAAGCTCACAGCAGAGGGGAAGCTCCCACCTCAGCGATGCACGTGAGGATGATCAGGCACAGTCTGGCGCTGTTGAGTCGATGCTCATCTGTGAATACACAAACGCCTCTTAATGACAAAAATGATTCCGAGACAACTTTGATTCGGACACTGTTGGCGTGCCTTAAACCTTCCCGTCTATCATGACCTTAGTCTGATCTGTTAGAGGATTCTCAGGAGAGCACACACACACTGTGGTACGATAAAGTCAGTTTCTATTTCTAGTCTATAAAAGGACTGGATCTAAGATGGGTTCTGGCTCTGAACCAGACTGAATCACTCTGAAAGGCTTATTATCTGCCTCTCCCGTCCGCAACAATTAAACACAGTATGACTATTTAAAAGAAAGCGACAGTGCAGATAATCAGACAGGAGAAAGAAGAATGACTTGAGGCAAAGAAAAGAGAACGATGTCAGGTTCTCTGTTTACCTTTAGTATCCTGCATTACAATAGAGGCATACTTGAGGAAGGTAATGAGAAGGTTGCTGGTCTGCAGGTTGGGATCCAAGGGCAGCTCCGGGTTATTCATCACTGCACAATAAGCAGAAAATTAAACTTTAGTTTAATATAAATATGCAAAAAGAGAAAATATGTGCAGCCAATAGAAAGGAGTTTTTTTCTGCGAAAAGAACTAAGCTTGTTTATCTGGCTTAGTTAGATAAACAAGCCACCGTAGTTATTACACCACCGGGTCCAAACAGGGATCTACTGTTCCCAACCAAACACTCGTTCTTAGCCAACTGCTTGTCCAGAAGTACAATAGAGAAGTCTGGACTTTTTCAGGACACGTGATCACAAACACACGTGTGCCTGCCTGAGTCTGGTTTAACTGGAAGCTTCCATGAAATGGCGGGAAGATGCATATCTGTGTTTGAAGCTGAACGTAAATATTTCATACAGGGAAAGGAAAATGGAGGGAGAGCCGGGCAGAGAAAGGAGCAGCTTTTAACAGTAAGACGGCGTGTGTGTCGGAAATGACCTGCTTTTCAACATGCTGGCGGCAAGAAACTGCTTCCACAAAACCTGGAGTGACAGTCGTCTATTGTTTTCTGGAAAAAATGAACTATACAATGTAATTGTGTGGTTTTTACTTCATAACTTTTGTTGCATAATAAACTTCAACCTGTACAGCATGTAGGTATTTTATTTTGACGCTGTGAAAGGTAGGTGTACTTAGTGGGGCTGTGAGAGCTATGAGTCAACTCATCGACTCTTTAAGATGTAATAAAAACGCAGTCGATAACATAAAAATGTTTTTTTCGACATATTTGCTAACTGTCCCGACAGCATAAAATGAGACGCGTAATCTATTAAAAATATTAGCTCCTCTGTGTCCTCCCTGTGCTCCTACTGCCATCTACAGAAACACAACACAATGTCAACGGCAACCAATCAGAGCCAGGGGGCGGGTCTTAGCGCTGTCAATCATTTTCATGTGCATGCTGCTGCAGTTTTAAGTAAGAAAAAAAACTTTTTAAGATAATTTCAGGGAACTTTTCACCATTTAATGCCGGATAAGCACTTTTTAAATTCTACCTCTCAGAACAGAAACACCGTCACAGCTCGTGTCACTCTGTGTGAGTCTCTTACCATCTAGGGAGGGCGGTGTCGTGCCGAGTGATGTTGTTGGTGTGGTCGGTGTGGTTGGAGTGGTGGGTGTGACTGCGATGTCGATCTCAGGATGGCTCTGTTGAGAAACACAAAGATTCCCTAATGTGAAAGGCAGCAACAGTTGAAGCCAGACCAGAAAGAAGATTTGCTGTGATAAATAGGGAGCTCGAAACCTTCGAAATTATTTACTATTCATGTTCTCCTTCCGCTCCCAACGTAGTAAGAATCAATGCAAAAATGTTCCTTCACCTGTGCCAGCACTGTGATGAAGTTTCTGTTCAGGTGGACCGCCTCGTAAAGTGCCAGCAGAATTGCCTCGTTTGTCCTGAAAGTTGGAAAGGGAAATGTTTCAAAATGAACACAATTAATTATTAAATGAAAACGAGGCTTTTTTTTTTGGTCCAGGTAATTCTGGCTAAAACAGAAGTTAAGACTCCCTGCAGGTTAAATCAATTTTATCGATTAATCACATTTAATTCTCTGGATATATTTTCCCACTAGTGGACTCCATAGTCCAGACTGAAGTTTGACCAACCAAGAACAACCATCTTGTTTGAGGAGTGTTTTTCACAGCTTCTATTTACTTTGACTTTGAATTAGGGTTAACGCACAGAAGGAATGAATGAAATAAAAGCATTTTTTGTAAAGATATTTTCTGGCATTTTTAATTTCTTTAAGGAAAACAAAAATAATAAAACAGCAGATGAAAATCCATGTATTTCATAACTGCATATTTGTTTATTTCTATGGGTATTTTTAAGCTTCACAATGAGAGCAAACGTAAACATGGTGCCTCAAACTAAACACCGAACTTACTGTACAGAGAGTTTCTCATCAACGTCTGCTATAAACATGCTGCCCACCTGTGGAGAAAAAGATAACAGCATAAGCAAACTAGGTATTTTTTAAAAAATGGTTTATTTTAAAACCATGAGATAAAAGTGGGACCTACCATACTAGTGAGAGTTGAGAAGAACCCGCCCTGGTTCTCTTCCTCTTTATCTTTGTACTGTCTAAAATAAAAAAAACAACCAATGGAAAGTGGGAAATTATACATCTGTAAACAAAAAAGGAGAGAGCCACATAACAGCACAGAGTTCGATGTTTACAATCAGACACACATCCACAGAAAATGCTCCAACATATTATCTACGGGCTGCAAAACGAGCAGCTCCATAAAGCCACCATCCATCACTCTGACGCGTCTGTCTTTGAAAGCAGGCGGACCGAACCTTCTTCACAAGCAGCATTTTAATTCCCCCTCATCTGGAAAAACATCACAGACCACCAGAGCAAACTGCCAGATATAAATAACTTGGATTGTTTTTGTCCTTCGTCAGAGCAGAAATAGAAACATTGATGACACCAGCAGCCTCATCACACACACACACACACACACACACACACACACACACACACAGCTATTACAACCCAGTTTGATTCGTGTGAAGAAACGTAAAGATCTCACCTGTTATATTCTGTCAGAGCTTGATGAAGGACCACGCCCATGCCCTGGGAATAACATACAATGAGCCGTTCAGAGATGACACGTGTAACTATCTACTGGACAAAAAGGTCGCCTGCTGCACCAGATCTGCTTCTCACCATCGTTCTCTAATGAAGAGACAGTGAGCAACAGCATACTTACATCAAGTGTCGGCTCATCGTCCACAATGGAGAGTTTCACAATGTACGGATTCACAGACTGAAGCAATCAGAGAAAAACACAGAAATTACACTTAGGCTGATTTTACACTTGGAGTATCAAAAACAGCAGACCTGAAGAAATAAGGAACATTTTAAAAAGTCGTATCCTCTATATTAAGTATGTGTATTGTATGTTGATACTTGCATTACCATTGGTCAATGTGCTACGGTGTCAAAGTGAGTGTATCTTCACAAGTGCAGACGAAACAACTGCATAGTGTGGCATAGAATTATATGTAGCAGTGCTATATTGTCACTGCTATATCATTTGTGCTTAAATAGATTCAGTGGCATAGGATTCAGGTTTATAAAGTTCTAACATTACTAACCTAATGCCAGCTCAAAACTATGAATTGCTTGAACTGGCTATGAGTCTGTTAGAGCTGGCAGCAGGGCGTATTTCCTTGTTCTTTTTTTCAATTAAAGCAACTAGATCATGTCAGAAAAATCCAATCACAAAACTTTTTGTTTGCATTACAATAACTTTAAACCATAGAAGTTACATGATCTGCTGTGGCTTAGAAATCAGTTTTTAAAACTGTGGTGTAGCTTAACTAATTCAATTCAATTCAAATTCATAAATACTTTATTTTTCCCAAAGGGAAATTAAATGTTGTCCTAATTTATATAATCTAAATTGTCTTGAAAGAGTCTTTGTGAATAATAATCCTCTGGGCAAAAAGGATTCATACATTAATGACAAAGAATAATTTGCTTTTAGGATCCTTTGAAACAAAAAGACTTGGTTACATTTGTTTATTAATTTTGAATAAAAAAGAAACTCTTATGCTCTTATTGTCCATCTCATTTTCCATTAAATCTATACTTATTCCATTTCATTTTTTAGTTGGGTTTTTATGATCATTGTGGGCATCAGATGTTGTTCTTATTCTGCATCTTGAACACTATAGCACAGATATAAATGTTATGTTCACCTCGTATTTTCTGTAGTTGACCAGAAGCGCCAGAAGGACCACAGCATCATAGCCATGCTGCCCTCTGCTGGACGGATCCGACAGAATCTGAGACCATAAGAAGTTAAAGCATCACTTCACAAAAGAGCACAAACTGTTTTAAAAACAACATGTAAAATATCCCTACAGAAGAAAAACACTTACTTGTAGAATAGCTTCAAAAATACTGTTGATCATCACATATTCCAGAATTGTGTTCTGGCTTATATTATCTGTTACCTGGAAATGTAATTGTTCCACATTTATGAGTCATGTTTAAACAGCATGAGAAGCAAATATTTAAGCGCATTACAGTAAAATATTTTCTTTTCTTTTTTTTTTCTTTTACATTCTGTCTATTCTTCTCACCGTCACCAAACACAGTAACAATTTTAGGCAAAGGCTCTTGAGGCTCTCTGAACTGTCTCCACAAAGTAGGCTGTCCAGTCTCTCCATCAGGTCCTGAAAGAGACACAAACTACGTGAATCAACTCAAACAGAACAGCTTCAGTCAGGCTATGCTCTTTTCTTTTTTTTAAATCCCCATGCACTTTATTTATTGCACATATGGCTTCTTTTTTTAAAGGTGATTTATCACACACCTTCATCCTCTGCTCCGCCTTGTCAAAGCCCATGAGCATGTTAATAATGTCGAAGCCGGATGCAGACTTGTTCTTCTGATGAACCCCTCGGAAAAGTGCGCAGAGCGTCTGGCAAGATAAGCAGAGATCAGAGATTGCTGCAAGATGTGAAAACCTTCCTGCATAAATACACAGGAAAGGACAATGTGACTGGATTAAGTCGCTTTATTCTTTAAAGCAAATTTTTATAGTACTGGATGTTCTACAAATAGGTTTCTTTTGTATTTTGCAGCACTTTTTATGTCTTTTGTTGTATTTACACTTTCTTTTCGCAATGCAAGTGTTCATATATTTAAAAAAATACTTAAAGCATGTAATCTTCTGCCTAATCAGCATTCGGATTTGATGATTGCAAGCATCCCTGCATGAGTTCAGGGTGTCTGCAGGTTTCAGAGTCAAATTTAAGATGCTTTAAGATCTGTTCAATGCCACCGTGAATGACATTTAAGACAGGAAAAAAAAAGCAATAAATAAAGGGAACGGTTGGAGGATTCTGCTGTATTACAATCAAGCGCAGCAAAAACAAAGGCATTTCTGCCTCTTTGTGTTTCTCACACTCTACAGCCTATAGACCAAGATTAAAAGTTTATGCTTTTTTTTTACACAAAATGCGCTCGCCCTCATATGGATGTGAGTCAATGATGAAAACAAACATCCTGCAGCCAACAGATGATAAAATTCCACTTATCCATGATAGACACACACAAAAAAAGCAGATAGCAAGAATGTGTTAGTAGCTGCTTTTGCGTAAGTACAGATTGAATGGAGAAGTCCCGCAAGATAAGTAGGCCTGCCACAACACTTATGACCTCTGATTAATGCAGTTAAGGCCATTTTTTTAGTGAATTCAAGAGTTTGATTTTAGATACATAAAATCCAGACTTTTTAAGGATGCATGGACATCCTGCAGTTACCTGAAGGGCATTGACTACTTTGATCTGGTGCTCCTCTCCGAGAGCCTGGACGCAGTGGTGAAACAGGGAGTTGATGTTGTCTTGGATACGTTGCACTTCCTCCCCATTTACACTCTCCAATTTGGACTCCAGGTACTCCAAGTTTACCTGAAACCGAAGAACGTAGCAAACTGGAGCAAAAAATAATTTCACAATAAAATCCTTTAAAAAAAAAAAAAAAAAAAAACAAGTCGTTTAATCTTTAAATACAGCAAAGCTGAGTATTTGGGCAAATTATGCAGATGTCGCCACCTGGCAGATTGATACAGTCATGCTCCAGTTCAATTTGATTTGAGTGAATCAGCACTTCCTCTTTTAGCTTGAACACGGGAACAGATTTTTGCAAATGTCTTTTGTCTGTGAGTCATTGCAGCTGCTTCTGGCAGCAGTTTTTCTCTCAAAACTACTATTTTCAGTCCACGTCACGATCACGCCAAGCAGGTCAGATGACAAATTTCCAATCAGGTCTGCAGACATTTCCACTGGAGTGCGTTTTCTCTACCTTCATGAGAAACAGCTCGTCCCAGAAGCGAGGGTTATTTTTAGTCGGGTCTTCTTTCTAAAAAAGCATAGAAAGGACGCAGTTGTCAGCACGGGGACATTTACTCCTTTCTGAAAACATCCACCACTTCTTACCACCCGCTGCAGCACTCACAGCAAAAATCTCGTCGTACATCAGAACCACCTTCTCTTTCAAAGGTTTTTTAGAGGATGACGTCCTCCTCAGCAGCCCTGCTTTCTTCTCAACTTGAGACATGACTAAGTCTGCAAAGAGAGCGGAAACGGAGCTAGCATGCAAAACAGTGTGCAAAATCAGGAGGCATACAAAAACAAGCCGTCATTTACAAACGCTTAAATTGGAATATATAATTAAAATGTGCTAGCAGCAGCTCCTTTTTGTAGCAAAAATGGTTCTTGGGGCAGCAGGTAGAGGCTGCGAATTATTTTGGATCTCTGTATCTTGATCAAGTCATTCAATCTCGTTAGCGACACTTGTTTCCGATTAGTTCTCAGTATACAGAAATTATTGCAGGAAACGTTTGACCCGGGATTTATGTCACTGACTGTGCTGCCAAATGACAAATAGTGGCTGGAAGCAATCACCATTTACAGTCATTCCACACCCACTTACGCTTCGTTTTTACTGACCTCTCCCACAGAATCAGAAACATGGACGACCAAAGGCATGAAAAAAAGATTTATCTCATAACTCAACACAGCTGCACCACAACAGAGGAATACCAACACTCTAAAAGTTGCAAAGAATCTCTAAAACAAAGTGTCTGTGAATGTCCAATGTTTTGTTATTTTACTGACTGTTTCAATGCCCTCACACATCTGATTCTTTTCTGTTTATGGTTTGTTTATGTTTATGGTTTCTGGAAAATATACCTAAAACAACACAGACAGAAATATTTTAGGAGCTGTACTGCTACTAATGGAATTAGTTGTTTTAAGAGCCTATTTTCTAAAATAATAAAGCTCATATGGGAAGATTAGACAAATATTAACAGAAATTAGTGTAATGTAAACAATGCAATGACTCAGCAACAGGTAAATAACCTGTCATTGGTTACATTTCCAGAAATATTTTCCCATTTGTCTCACTTCACTCATTATTATCACAAACTATCAGTAAAGACGAACTATGGCAAAGCACAGAAACCACCTTCTCAGAACTTAATGCCCCAAGTCAATGTTTTACTGACTTAATCATTCACACCAGCACAAGAGCACTTACTCAGCTGCTCTGTTAGCAGAGCACTACTGGACAGAAGTTGGGAGACTGCACACTTAGCTAAGTGACAAAACTTTTGACCAGCGATCGGCTGAAACTGGCTGCTGCTGCTGATGAAGTCGATATTGATCAGTCCTAGTCGGAATCAGCTGCTAGCTACCCCACCTAGCGTTAGCTTGATGAGCAAGCTCTCCACTGAACTAGTCCGTGTTCTTAAAACTGCAAAAAGCGACACCGTGACCATCGTGTGCTTTCATCCTGCAGAAAAACATCATTAAGCCCCAATATGCGAGCCCGCTAAATGACCAACTGTGAGCTCAACCGGGCCTTTTATTTGCAGATGTTTCGCAGCTTTGGGCTAACGCTAATCTAGCTGATGCCCCTCATTATTTATGTTAGCTACCACTGATTTAAGTGTTTCGAGCTAAGTGACAAAACGCCTGCGTAGTTACTGGTTAAATGTCCGTGTGTTACCATCTATATTTGTTCATTTCCACGTACGTACCTCAGTCAAACAGTCAAATGCCAATGCTAATGTAGTTCATGAATTCCTGTGGCAGCAGTTAGCTGTTAGCGCCCTGTTAGCATCCTGTTGCTCTCCAGGGTCTTAACGCCCGACAGGGTTTGTTTCCGTGTATTTCCTTGAGATTCTCTGTTACTTAACGTTTCCTTTTAATTAACCAGAAATCCTTTTTTGTTGTTTCTTTTTTTCCTTGACTCTTTATCACAAACGGGAGACCTTTGAACTGCTCAAAACAACTGAAGAGGAAAACAAAGCAATCAGACATTACTGTAAGAAAAAAAAAAGTGCAAATAGGATTTGCACCAAATTGGATTCACAGATGTGCAGTAAACAAAATGGAAAAGTGCTCACAGAATGAAATGTGATGCAGAATTGTCTTTGCTCAGCTAAGAATTTCCTTTTAATTTGTGAAACAAAGAAACATGTCATATGTTACACTCCCTCAATATGCGCGTATATCATATTTCAAAAATATCATTTGAAAATAGCCTTAAACATGCTTTTATTACATGCATTTCTGTATAATTTTTTTTATTGGCCTGATGTAATGTCTAAAAATGCTGCGTTTTTATTATCCGTTAGCAGGCACCTTTCATAATGAACTGAGGTATCAGCTTGAAAACAGTCCACATGTGAAGTGAATTACTTAAATAAAGTTTTCAGTAATATTGTAATTTATTGAATGTGACTGTACTTCACCATACATAGGTTTGTATGTGTGTGTAAGGACTGCCAGCAGGTTGAATGTTCTTGCTTTCTTGTTGCAAAAGTTGGATTTGAGGTGACGAGTTAGGTCAAATTTGCAATACTTGACCAAATATAAAATATGTGTGGAAAAAAAAAAACTTTAACTCAATATATTCTTATGGCAGGATCATTTTATTTAAATCTCAAATTTATGAGAGTTTGGAGCAGTTCCTAATTAAGAATGGAGGACTTTCTATTTTCGCTGCGTGTCAGACATGACATAAAAACTCATTTCTTTCAGCCACACTGGCCAGAAGCCGGACAAAGCCTTGTCGAAGCTCCACTTTAAAGGAAAAGCTGATGTGCAGGCTCTTCATCACATGCTGAAGATGTAATCACCATGACAAAGCCACTGTGATAATGACTCCCCGAGTCTAAACGTGCTCACTTACTCTTCATCGGCTCAATTAGAGGCGTTTGTCACTCTTTGTTCCAAAATCAATGATCGCCTCCTCGGTTTTATTGACGCTGACCAGCAGTTTATTCTCCGTGCGCCACTCTGGCAAGACTGTTGACTTCCTCCCCCCATGAAACCTTATCATTGTTTTGCCAGGTGATCAATAACTGTTCAGAGGACACTAGCGTCCCCTCGGTGTCTGGCTGTGGAGTTTTCTGGGAGAAAGGAACTAAAGACTTAGATAAAGAAAAACTATTTGGGATTTGCTGAAGGTGGCATGTTCAGATTGCCTGGAGAAGTGAAGTGGATCTGGTGTTAGGAGTGGTTGACTTGATTTCCCTTTTTGTGTTTTGTTTATTTTGCCTTTCATGTTTGACTGGTAGTACTGGTTCTGGTTTTGCCCGTTCTTCTTTTCAGGAATGTTCTCAACGATTTCCTTTGTGGTTTTTGCTTTGGTGATGTTTGATCATTTCGTCTCCAGGAGTTGACATCATCCATCATCATCCATTCAATGTTTGCTTTTTGAAGGGAGGATCTGCTGATTCTCTTCAGCCAGGAATCCAAGGAAGTCTTGGATTCCTTCCAGCCTCTTCTGGGTCTGCCTGCGGGTATCGTTCTAGTGAGACATACTCTCCGAAAGGGAAGGGGAGGTTAGTAAATGTCCTCCAGATAAATTGCTTGACTTGATCTGAAATTCTGGAGTGGCATAAACAACAGTCTCAATATTCTCCGCAGCAAGCAGAGGGTACCGACTCCCCATCGACTGCACAGCCATGAAACTCTTTTCGGGTTCTTTTATTTGTTTTATCTGTTGCCCTCTTTCTAATGCCACCCTGGGCAACTGTCCGCTTGGCCCATACCAAAAATGACCATTGCCCAGGAGGCGTCATGATCAACATGAACTGTAATCTGCTGCTGGTGTCTTCTCATCTTAGCTTTTATTTGTTTGAGGACTGAAAGGAGGCGTTGATTGACAGGTGCAGCCAGCAGAGATCTGAGGGGCTCAGCTGTGCAACCTGAAGCCAGTTTGCTAACTGGATTGACGATGAGCTTTGACAGCTAGCAATGGTGCAAAATTGTTTTAAAAAAAAAATAGTAGTATGTTGTGTGGTTGCTGTATATTAAATAGGGAGTGTGATCATGCACAGATACCGTATACTTGGAACAGGGTCCATATTCATTCATGCTTGGAGAAATTCAAAACATTGTCAAAAAATATGCTGAGTGTAGTTAAAAAAAAAATAAAGCTTTTCTGTTGCACTTCTATTGTTTTAGAATGTCAGAAAAATTGCAATTAAAAACAAAATATTTTATTAATGGAGGAAATTTGACCAAACTGGCCTCCACCTGGTTGTGCTGCTCTCTGCAGCAACACACAAAATCCTACTAGAGCCGTTCAGAAATAAAATATCCACAGCACTTTACAGTTCCCTCCAGTTTTATCACCGCCTTTGCTAAGGAAGCACACCAACGCAATAGAATATATCACTATTAAGTATTTGTTGCAGTTTTCTGACATTTTTCCTCTTCAATCATCCATCTCACTTTGTTGTTTTAAAACACATCTGTCCAAAACGCAAATATGTTGAGAAACCTTTTAGCTTCTTCCCCTTATAAAAATCAACATATCTGCCTTATCTGAATTATGTTTGATTCTCTTACCCACTTTTAAGGGTAGTAGTGACAAAGGAGCTCCTCTTTTACACCAACACTTAAATTGGAATCATAAGTTACTTATTAAAAGTTAACATGATTGATAAATGCAAAACCTCATGAACAAGACAATCCTTTTCGTACTAGCATTCGCGCCGTTTACAAATATTCCTCATCCACACCAGTTTTAAAGTGAAAATGTATCTTTTTATTGGTACCATACATTAATTATTAAGGGCAGAAACTAAGCAAATCAAAAAAATATATATCAAACAAAGATTTCTCTACAGGGTTTGGAGAAGGTACAAGTCACCATTCAAAGTCAATCATAAATGCAGCTGGAATCAATTCCCAAAAAAACAAAACACAAATGTACAAACCAATAACAGAGCTGTTCTCTATTGGACTTTACAGACTCAGCACTGTTACCAAAATATGCAGACTGTAGTTAATGTTAAAATGGCTAGCGACACTGCTGGTTATAAACAAGACTGTACAAATAAGAGAAATTTAACATAAAACCCATTTTTTTAAAAAAAAGAAAGAAAATCAAAAAACAAAAGATTGTTTCTTAGCCAGTGATGAAACAGGAAGGTTACAGGGAAAACTAAAAGCCACCGAGCACATTCACGTCGACATCAAGACGAGATACAGAAAAATTGTCAGGGATGCTGTGATTAATCAAAGTACAAGCGTGAATTTTTAAAAATAAATAGAAAAAAAACAAAAGAAAAACTAAGAAAAATCCTCTTTCCATGGTGCCATTGTACCCCCAGGGGTTTGTAATTTAATTTACACAAGTTTTATTTAAAAAAAGAGGAAGGAGGAAAGACAGCAGGGGGGAAGAGGGAACAGGTTCATGAGTGTTTTTTCTCCTTTTTCCTATTTTTGTTTCTTTACATTAGATCGGGATGGCTTTAGGTAAATCTAAGTAAGAATACATTTTATTACAGTCAGACAGAACTTTGCTACTACCTTAAATATACAAGCACAAATACACAAAAATTTCCCAAAAAAAACAAAAAGACAAAATAAAAACATCCACACTAAATTATTTCTCTTTTATAAACATAAAAGATAAAAAAAAAAAACAATATATTTTTTAGGGGGGAGAGGAGGATAAAAGTCCTGCGTTGCTCCTTGGTCTGTAGCTTTTCAGTATTGGTAGAAAATAAAAAGAAAAGTAATTGAAATGAAGGCGTTTAATACAAATAAAACAAAAACATTCTAGGGAAATATATATACTGTATAAAAACTCTTAAAATGTGTAGCTGTGTGTGTGTTTGTGTGTTGTAAATGCTTTCCATTTGAAAGACTGCAATCACTGTAGTCTAATCAGGGATGGTTGGGGCACTGGGGGCACTCAGAATCCTTCAATCATGATCTTTACTGTTATGCGTGTATGCATGGGTGAGAATATACATGTGTTATTGCCCTAGTGCCTCAAAACAGCCTTCATACTAGTGTGTTAGTTTTGAAAACCGACGCTCCGTTCTGAACCGTCTGCTTCAGCAAAGCCACAGATAAACACTTCAGGTTTTCTCTTCACACACACGCACACACACTTCCGCTCACAACACGCAGGGTGGCTTATGCATCGGCAGAGCGGGCCACAATCCGGAGCCGTGTGTAGATGACGGGTAGCGACTCGCCACCGCCGTGAAGCCACGCCCTCACAGGCCCCGCCCACCCCTCCGTGCGAGCGCTTGGTCTCCGATAGGGTTAGTGTACTTGATTCTTGTGTGGAATAAATTCCTGCTACTTCTCGGTCGCGTCAACCCCTGTCCCCATCCGGAAATGAAAACGAGCAACAGCAGACGGGGGCGTTTTGTGTAAGAAGTTGGAGGAGGGGAGAGAGAGAAAGAGAGAGAGAAACAGTGCTGGGACACAGTGCCTAAACATTTCTCTGGCTCAGTCAGAGGACAGACGGAGCTCCTTCAGGCTACCTGCGGTGTGAATCTGAGCGCTACAGCTGTGTTTGGTTTGCAAATCAGACTATGGACCAATTTGGCTGCAGTCATGGCTATAGAGGTAGGGTGGGGGGGCTGACAGAGGGGTCTGTATAGAGGTTATGGGGGGCCCGCCCCGGGGCTCTACTGGGACGCCTGCGAGGTGGGGTTGTCGCTCTTGCTCTCCTGGCTGGAAGGGGCCTTGTTGTTCCAGGGCGAGTTGGAGCCCAGCGCCGGAGAGTTGTTGAAGCTGTCCTCGTCGTCGATGCCGTTGGCCGCGTCGAACTGCGTGTTCTCCAGCCTCGTGATCAGACGCTCGTCCTCGTCGCCGAACTCCCCGCCCATCAGGGTGGGCTCTCCCACCACCATCACGTCCTGCGGTCACGACACAGGGCTTTGTTAGCGCGGAGATTTGAGTTTTCCTTTGTACACTTTAACATTTTTTCAAATCAAATTGAAACTACAAACCCAAAATAAATTCAAAGTGGTGTTTGTATTCCTTTTAAGAGCTGATCAAACTGTGATCGTCAGCACAGTATCAATAAGTGAAATATGGCTTATACACACCCTATATATCTCACTGGCCCAAAAAAGGCTTGAAAAAAAAATTTTTTTTTTTTAAATTAATCTTCTCACCAAGTTTCCTGGTCGTTAGCAAACAAATAATTTTGGTAAATCTGAGTAAGTTTAGTCTGAGTCACCTTTGGACAGAGAGAAATAATGTAATTGTCTTTTCATTATCTAACTTATCTGGTTTCAACTATAAATAACGTTTTCCAAATTTAGACCTTTAATCAAACTTTAGATTGCACCTTATTCCTAATCTGTGCATTTTGAATATCAAGTACTTTCTAAACCTTGAGAACACCTGGCTAAAATTCAAGCATTTCCAAGGATTTCAAGCACCCTTATTGGCCCCATCTTAGGCTTTGCGTCCTAATTATACATTTTTAGAGCAAAATGGGCTTTCCTGGCTCACAACACAGACACATATAGATTTTATTGTCTGAGATGTCAGACCTCACAGAGTGATGAGAACATTGTGATGAAAATAACAGGAACAGAGTGGAGGAAATAGGGCTTAAGTGCAAATCAATATCACCATTGCTGTATTCCACAATGATATTGTCCAGGCCCTGTCTGGTTTTTTTCCTTCTCTGAATGAACATATGTTTTAAAAACCTGTAGTAGCCAAGCGCTGACACTAGGTGGCAACAATGTACTGACCGGAACTTGGCTGGACAGAGGGAAGCCGCTACCGGGGCTCTTCTTTTTGTTGTTGTTGTTATTGTTGGCCCCTCCTCCGCCGCTGATGGTGCTGCCGCCTGACATCTTACGCTTCCGCCTCTTGTTGGGGGCCTGTCTCGACGGCTCGGCTGTCGAGTCGGGAGAGAAAGCGACGGTTACGCAAATGTCAGGCTGATTGCGCGTTTATGAATCTACACGGTCCGTCCGGTTTACCAGGCGGTGCCACCATCCTCTGCCATTTCTGGAAGAGGCAGGTCTTGAGGCAGTCTCTGGGGCTGAGACTGTATGTCTTGTGTCTGGACATCAGCTCCTGCATGGGCTCCAGAATAACACACAGCTGCAGGAGGGAATAGGACAGAAAGCAACAGGTTGACCAAGGGCGACACAAAGTTTAATATGAAACAGAGAATTTAAGCTACAGTATCATTGAACTGCAGAATAAATTAATCAAACCCATATTTTTAAACAATCCAATTCTTCAAATAAGACTCCTGCAATGAAACTGGACCGTATAAAGTGAACCTCTGAAAGAGCTTTAAATATTATTGTCACAAACAATTATACAAAATCAATTTGTCTGAACAAACAATTGAGTTTGCTACAGAAATGTACAATTCAGAAAATAGTACATTTAAAATATAAGACTGAACCAGTTAACAGAAGTCATTTCATTCATTATTAGACATTCAAACTAACTTTAAGGGGTTTGATATTTCCATGGCACAAAATATATGATTTGTATTTATTAAGTGTATTGTTTATGATTTTGTTTGATGTATCTATTCTGTATGTTATTTCTGAAGATACGGACATAATATTTGCATTTTCATAGGATTTTTTAAAACATGGATGCAGAACTGAGGCTGAAGGCCTTAGTATTAGTCCATCATTAAATCCAACATGAAGCCGAGATTCTAGTCTAAAGGATTCATCAAACATTTATCAAAAGGAAAATGCAGCAAGAAGCTGAAGGAACTCATCATGAAGGAACTCATCATGACGCTGCTTTAGTTGAAAGGTTCAGAACAAACTCTTTTTAAAATCTATTTTTAGACTACAGATGTTGGTGCAGCTAAAGAAATCTAACTTGTATACTAGTACAAGCAGCAGCTTCAATATGTTCAAAAGTTTCTGCCGGGGTTCTTTCCTACATCAACGTCAAGCAGCACTTCTTATTCAACTTTGCAGGCCTTTAAAGGCCATTTTCCTCATGAAACACCTCCTGCACTTCAACTTTTAATACCAATTCAGAACCGTTTTAGTTCTTCTAGTTATTTTAACTATTTTTGCTCCGTATATGGCTTCCCTGGTACACATAAGAGTTGCATTAACAATCTATTATCCACTGCTTCTAATATTTTCATATACTTATATATAGAAAGCAACTCTGTCATTTAGCTACATATTAATAAGTCTTTGGTAACAAAACGTAAACATTACCAGCATAAATAGAAAACTACCTATTCATTTTGAAGGAAGTAATTCCATAATAGCTTTCAGGATTTTTCCATCATCCACAGCTTTACTTAATGCTAGTGAATGCACAGTGGTATTATTTTTTAAAACGACAACAAAAGGCCCGCTGAATGTCTGTATTTCTGCTGCTGCAGCCTCTGCTTACTGACAGCAGGAGCAGGACTCGCACACAGACGCAGTGACCCGAGTTAAGGCGCAGACAGAGCTTTCCCAGTTCTTACCAAACAAAAAGCTGCAAGGTAAGCGTCAAGACAGCCTCACAAAGAAGCATCCAGCAAGAGTTCGTCAGAACATCGTACACATTAAGAAAACTACACTTAAAAACTTCCTGCTTCGCTCTGTGTGCTGCGGCTCTCTGAAAGCGCTGAAACTTCTAAACTTGGAATAACGTGCTGGTGTAGGCAAAGCTGTTGATCTTAAGCCAAAAAAAAAAAAAAAAAAGAGAAATAAACTGAGCTTTGTATCATCACTAAACCAGCAAGGACAACCCAACAGAACAGGTTTGTTCTAGAAATCTCCTGTCATTTCAAAACGAGAACATAACAAAGATGCTCATTCTGAAGACACAAACAATCAAGCAGGCCTGAAATGATTAATTGCACTAATAATTATTGAAATAATTGTCAACTAATTTAGTGATTGATGAATCAAGTGAGCATACAGACTCGAACAAGACCAGAGGATTTTGCAGCATTAACCTGCTGATATTTTCATCTATAAAAGTCAGCTTTGTGGTGCGAATCGAATGAAAAACAAAAAAAAAAGCGTGCCCTTGCTTCCCTTACCCGGAGGTAGTTGAGGGTGGAGTTTGACAGGCCACATCTTGTTATGTTTTTGGACAGCTGGTCAAGCATCTGTGGGTCTTGGGCCTGTAATGAGATTAAAAAACTACTTTAAATGACGCCCATCTTACAACGTATCGCCCAGTCCCTCACTTACGTGCATGGCCAGTATACTGCGGGGGATGAGTTCACGGTGCTGTCTGATGCTGAAGTGCCACGTCTTTATCCGCATCATGTCATCAAACATGAATTCCAGGTACAAGCGGCCCTCTACACACACCTGCAGAGGTTCAGAGGACAGATTCAGCCTGCAAGGCTGTGAAGAAGAAAATCTCTCCTGACAAAACGTTACCGACGTACCTGTGTGAACATGGGCTTTCCATTTTGAGTGACCATAGTGCACTGATCACAGTCAAGGGAAACAAAGTTATTGTGGAAGGATTCCTTGGGATGTTTCAGCACGTAGTAGAGCTCAGTGGCCCCGCCCTCAAATATACTCCGGAAGTACCTTGGAATTAACGTCCGACCAATCGCTGGAGGAAAAAAAAACAAAACAGATGTGAAAAACTGTTGACCAGAAAACAGCAAAAACTAATATATGCAGATCCAATTTGAGACACTGGTCTAAATGATCCTGTTATATAACAGTTTGTTTGACACTCCAGTACAATAAATTGACAAAGAGAAGAAAAGTCAATTATGAAGCAAGCAATAAACATTTTGTCAAATGCCATCTTCAAAATCACCAAACAAACGTACATCAAACACATTGATCCATCTTCCACAATCAAAGCAACTCTGAATTGGTATTAACTTTGATTTAAAGGGACTCTGTTTCATCAGTTTTCTGGAAGTTTGTTCCATATTAATGGAGAATAGATTACAGAATGAGTATTGAAGACTTTCAAAAAATAAAAAACAAAAACAAAAAAAAGACACAGACAAATTTAAACTCTTTGCAAAATGAAAAAATGTTAGATGAAATGAAAAGCTCATCTTCAGTCTCTTTTTGCCTCCTTCTTTAACTACGCATGCTTTGACTTTTTCCAAAACCGCCACTGGTATTGGTTGGACTTGGCTGAAAAAAAGTAAAAGGTTTTTAAAAAAAACAGGCGACCCACCATGAGAATGACCTAAATAAATAAATAGAATAAGAAAATATAAAGGCCACCAAGCACGTTGGAAAATTGGACAACTTTTGTTTGTTTTATTAAGATACATAGTTTATTGTTGAACAGCTAAAGTTATAAAAAATTTCAGGATGAATTGCAAAATGACCAGAAATCAATCTGTGTCTCATGAGTGCTTTAAACTTATTTAACAAAACTCCCCTTTTGATTAATTTTTACAGCAACAGACGAAGGTGTCACACTTTGGAGATGACAGGCATTGCAGTGCTCACTTGGGCTAAAAATGAGAAATCAGAAAACAACAGGACCCGAAAACTAATGATGACAAACACTATTAGAAAGGTTGAGCCATTTCTGATTGGAATCGTATAACCATTTCTAACCACTGTCCCAGCTGAAAGACAGACATTTAAAACTAGGCATATGTCCAAGTATAGAAAATAAAGTTTTTAATTTTTGTTTGTTGTTGTTTTAAGTCTCATTTAAAACAGACTCCTTCAGGTAAGAAAACATTGTAGATCTTGAGGCGGTGCATTATTTGCCATAGCAACACAAAAACAATCACAGACACGCTGCAGATAAATCTCTACTCCAACACAACTATTTGAAATGCTTGCATTATCTCTTCAGCATGCAGCAGGCCGACCCACAAGGAGAGGAATTTAACGCCACGCAGTTAAGATGTTCCAAAGAACCAGTGGCTGGTTTGGGGTGTTTGGTCTCTAAAGCTGGGATCGCGCTGTGCTATTTATGGCTTTTATCCATAAAAACGTTGTTGTGAAAAAACCAAAAGGAAATATTTGAAATATGTAACCAGTGACCTCTGGTTAGTCGGTGCAACAGAGCTGAAAAAAACTGAGTGTCAAGGTCTTAAAACCACTGAACTGACACTGCTGGTCGGCTGGCCACTGTGGTACACTGTTTCCCCCTCACAATAAACAGTAATTTGGTTGTTTGAAAAAATACGGAATTAAAACACAGAAAGCCATGGTACCACACGCCTCCTATTAGAGTATCCATTTCACCAGAAGACAACAAAAATCAAAGAAAAAGCATTCAACTCTGTGTTTTCCCAGCAAATTTCCGGTGAGCTTCATAGCGTAGCTGGCGAATTACATGCGTCACGGCCAAATGCTGGTGATTTGGTCAAATCAAACCCAGTCTTTTAAACTTCAGCAGAGTCCATGCCTCCACGAAGCAATCGTTTCTCAATAGCAAAGAGTCCAGATCTCTTTGTTTTGTGCTTATTCTGAACAAAGCGAGGAACAGGGGCTGTTTTTAATCAGGCTAGTGTTTTCTAAATTTTGTAGATGGTTGCTTCTAGATCATGAGAACTATTTGCTACAATTTTTTTTGTATACACATACTGGTATCTCTATATTCATGTTGTCATATTGCAAGAATCTTCTAGTGGCTCACACCTAATAACAGACAGAGGTCAAATATCAAGAAAAAAAAAGTAGAAATCTCAAAGAAATGCACATTGTGAATGCTACTGTGACAAACATTTTATTACTGTCTTTGCTCTGAACATTTCCCAGAACTCCTCCTGCTCTAATAAGACGTGTGTCAACAACAGTGGTTGCAGTCTCTGCTGAGCCTGTATCTGCTGTTATTAGTAGACTTGCAACTCTGTATTTTATACTCCACATTGTAGCAGAACAGAGGTTAATGCTCTCATGCAGTGTGACATGATAGTCTGTAATTGCATAGATAATCATAAATATATAATTGAATCTGTAGTTAATGTGGATAAATAAAGGTTGTCGCTGGAAAATGTTTAGGGTCGAGAATAGGGGCTCATTAGCAGACTACAACTCAAGTAACGTTTGTTCCTTACTGTAACGTTTGGGACCGTCTTCCAGACAGAAAGTGATGGTCAACATGGCATCATCTTCAAAGAATTCTGTAGTAAAAGCATCCCACCACAGGTTGTCGCACTCCTAGAGGACAATTTGAAGAAACCGGCACACAAGAATTACCACAACTGTTTGTGTGTCCATTTCTGGGTGTGTGTTCGTGCATCCAGTTGGACACAAACCTCTGTCCAGTTCTGTAGTCGCTTGTTGAGCTCAAATATTCTGTAGTCTGTTTGGTTACCATATGGTGTGTGCCTCCTGCGTTACAGCACAAAAAACACAAGATGAGTAAGAAAGCAGGGATGAAGATAAAGTACTTGTACATTCAAGTGTTTCTCTGACTAAGTCTTAATTTAAAGGGGAGGAGTTGACAGCTGCTGTAAAACACATTAAAACACCACATCAACACTAGCTGAAGGGAACAGGAAACAGTGTTGCCTTACCCTATTCCTGGCTCCATGTATGAGGGCGGATACATCGGAGTGGGACTGGAAAAACAAGGAGGTCATTTCACTAAACTTTAGCGACATGCTTGTTCATCTTCACTAGAAAATACATGAGCAGAATTCAAAGAAAATATAACAAGCACTCAAATATCTTAACCTGTGTTTTATTAAAAAAGAAACATGGAGCAGCAAATGGGTATCTACGCAATACATCCACAATATTAACAATTTCAGGAAAAAAAAATGTTTTTCTTCATCCGGCAGAAAAACTGCTTTTACTTCAGGTTCATAATTACTTCATTTTTCATCAAATGGGGAAAAAAAATGCTGTTTTTCTTCTTTATTACTATTTAATTAAATATCTTCTATACTCAGTTGTTTTTATAGATGCCATAAAACTGTAAAAACTGCTATAAATGTCTCAAATGAATTAAAGTTTAGAAGCTTTTTTTCCTGTCATTACAATGTTGACTTTTGATGGGTATTTAATCATAAACACAACAAATGGCACAAAGACTTTGAAAGCTGCATCTGGATGTTTAAAAGTCTAACCAGGAGTTGGTTCATCTTTTCAAAACAACAGGCTTCCAAAATTAGCCCATCACTTCCTTTTTAAATCAAGAAAAATAATTATGTTCCACAGTCCAATAAATTTAGACTACTTTCTGAACACCAATTAAGTCGCAGTCTGACTTAAGCTATTGCTCTGGGTGATGAGTGACTAGAGATGCACCAAGAAATCATCTACAGTCTAGAATGAAAACAATCATACACCTGGCTCATCTTTCTTTATCATACTGTATAAATATAAATCAGACATTTACACAAAAACGACGATGATGAGAAAGGTCACAACATTTCTTCATCAAATACTACACATTAATGTACATCAGACAAATACGAGTGCAACATGATTAAATCCCTGTTGTGCTCTCATTGTAAATACAATATGGTTGACAAAGCTACAAACACCAGCATTAGATATTTGAAACGTACAAAAGGGCAGGAAACTCACCCCACGTCTCTGTCCAGCATGGTGCCGGGGTGGAAAGGGGGGAAAGTGCTACCGTTGGGGGGCTCCTTGGGGGAGTACAGCTTGAACGACTTGGAGGAACAGCCTGGATGACATGAAGACACACAAGAGAGGAAAAACATAAATATCTGTGACAGTAAAAAGGAAACTAGACAGACTACAGCAGCGATTACGAGGAACAGTAACGCCCAGTGCTCTGAGACAAAAGCTAAATTATTCTAGTCTTTGGTGCAACAATGTCTTCAGTACAAGTTGATTAATGGGCTCATCTGGTGTAGCAGCACATGTGGACGTCAGCCCGACGCAGCAGGTACGTGTCTGTTTTAGTGACACAAAGACGGTGAAGAGGCATCCTCCTCCTCGCACATAAGCTAATCCTCCGCCTCTCCACCATCCCATCTCCATGAAAACACCTCTAAATATAAAAATACCAGCAGACCACATGTCCTCGACACTCATAAAACAGGCTGATGTCTCTGCCAGACACAAACAGTTCCCATCCCTTTTTCTTTTTACAATAACTGCCCAGCTCCGTCATAAAGACCATCCAGGCATGGCGGCGTAGGTGTCATGACCCCACGGTCACCATGGTGAGGCCCCTCCTCCTTAACGTCCCTGTCTTGTTACTATTGAACAGACATACATCAATCAATTGAAATCCAAAACTTTCCCCTTGATCAATTCTGGTCAGGATTTTTTTTATTTTTGGGGGGTATTCAAAAAAAAATTAAAAACTCAACCAACAGGTGATGCACTTTTTAATCAACTGGGACAGCCCAGTGCATGTTTTTTCATTATGATATAGTGTCGGAAGAAAAGTTAAAAAAAAACAAAGAGGATTTTTTAAATCACTATATAACCTGCCCTGTACCTTATGAAAATAACCAACTACTTGCACTGTAGTTGGTTACTAAAATACAAGTGACAGAATAAATACCCCTTGAGAAAGGGGCAAAAAAAACTGGCAGATTTTCTGGCATCTGTTCTGCCAAACACCAATCACATCTCGTTATGGGAAAACTGACAGTCTGACTCATTGGTGCATCTGTAGAACAAGTAATTGCAAAAAATAAAGATACTAATGTGAAATTCAAATTAAAACGAACAAACAAACAAAAAACGTCTTTCCTAGTTTGAGTTAGCAGTAAAATTCTCAAGAGTTAACACTGTTGTTTAAAAGGACGTGTATTAAGTTTCCCCTTAAACTATTCATTCAGGTTTGTCAGTAAAAGATAAAAATCCCATAAATCTAAAGCAGGCCTGATGGCAGTCAAGTATGCACACCAGGTGTACTGTAGACTCCAGGGAGCATGTGGGGAAAGTTAGAAACCTACAGGTGAACAAACAGGCCTTTTAAAACAGGTTCCCCCATCTTCAGCCAGGAAGAAAAGCAATAAAACACTCATCATTCATCTGAAGCTCTGTCTGCTCTTTAAGGAACAACAAGCAGTTTGGATTGCAACACCACGACACAGGCTGCATGCACCGCCAGATCAAGAAATAAATAAATAATCAATGGGTATGTGTCCATTAGTTGTTGAAAGCTCCATTAGCTCCTCTCCTCTCCTGTTAGCGGTTAATGACAGTCAGTCACAATCGCATCAGCTGGACTCCACTTCCTCCACTGGGAATCACGCTCCTCTCTCTCTTACAAGCAAACAACACATTACACACGGTTTATGTATACATACTGTACATGTTCATGTGTTTCACGCAAACCATGCAGTCAAACTTCAACCTGAACCCGAACCCCAAAGAGGCGTGGAAGCCTTAAACAGCTCGGATTCAACAGCATCGATCTCCTGTCACCTGAAGACCAATCACTCCTCACTTTTCTAGTTTTCTTAGATTGGTTTCGTCACAGACGGCCACTGTGGTTTCCATTAGCGTTTTTTTTGGGAGAAAGCAAGCAAACTACCCGAGTCATAGGCTTTTATATTTCTTCCCATCGTCTTTGTTACACTTTACGCATCTGTAATGCGTGTTTCAACTTTACGCCGCTGAAACATTTCACTGCAAAGTTACAAGAATTGGTTACAAAGGCAATTAGAAAGGCAGCCATCGCATAATGTTAGCACTTAGCCACCAGCTAAGCTACGCTACAAGAGCTACATGCGAGAAAACTGGGAATATCTGCAACACAACATAAAACCTACACCTTTGTACCAAATAGAAGGTTCGTTTAATTACCAAGTTATAGAAGAGAAATAACCCTTACACCTTTCACAACTACAACACTACCTCGCAGGCCTTTGACGGGCAGGCTAGTTTAGCCGTTAGCAGATAGCCGTTTGGCTAACGCCTTGACGTTTTATTCCTTCTCTACGGCAAATCTCCCATTAAATGGCGATAAGTTTCCACCGCGAGTGCTCGTCAACCGCATTTGATCGCACAAGGAGTCGCGTTTCACAGTAGAAAAACTGTCTTTCGGCTGGAAAAGTGACCTTTTACCTGCGAAGAAGTCCAATCAGAAAATTGATGTTTACAGATCCGTGATGATAGACCGTGTGTACGCTCCGTGCGTAAAAACGGATAGGCCCGCAGGACGCAACGTACCCACACAACAATACGTCCTTTCCCAACAGGATCAATAAAAGAAAATCTCCTCAGACCGAGAGGGAACGGCGGAATAAGGCCGAAATTTCGGGAGTCGGTAGTTTTATGTTTTGTCCCGCATGAGGCCTCGTCCGTGGACTGGAGCCTGCTGTGGGTTTACATACGGACCCCGATGAGCCCTTTGTTCACGGGAGGACATGAACAATAGCTGTAGGCCCTCCTCCTTTCCGTCTGCAATGCATTTGCTCCTCTCTTCTCTGCCCAGCACAGTCAGCCACCCTCTCCCCCCGGTTTTCCTTCCTCTTCGTCTTCTTCTTCTTCTTCTTCTTCTCCTCCTCCTTGTCCACCACCACCACCTCCCCCTTTAATGCACAACTGCACATAAAGGTTGTCTGGTAAGCATTTTTCCCCTTCCTCCGCCCTGCATCCCATCTCTTCCTCCTAACTGACACAGATGAGAATTGGCCTAATGCAGCTGACTGGAAATTTGCGTGGAAACAAAGATCATGTTGACTGCAAAGTGGTTTTCATGTTTGCCTAATTAGTGCACATCAACTTGCTCCTAACAGCCGAACTGGGACAGCCGGAGAGCCCTGGCCGCACACACTGGGCTCATTCAGTGTGATGCAAGCACTGCTGATGCAGCAACACGATCAGTCTGAGGAAGATTAAAATCTTCTAAACTTTCACAGAAGGTATGGGACCGAAGCGGTTCGACTTAATTGCGTTTTAAAAGTTTGTACACTGAACTGTCTCCAAGGTGGACAAGCCAGATCCATCAACAGGGTAAGTCTTCTCTCCACAAGTTTCTGCTCAGACTGCAGACACATACACACACACACAAACACACACACACACACACACACATTAATGAACACACACACGTACAAAGATGCTAAGCCAAAAGGAGAATCCCACAGGCTTCTAAATCGGCTTAAATCGCCTCAATTTATAATCAGATATTCAGATCACAGCCAGCGAGATCCCACCCATAAGGCCAAGGTTGAAATATAAAAAGAACAAGTAGGGTCAGACTAAAGCCAGCAATTTTCTACATTTTTATGCCTCCTTATTTTTACAGATGCAATACAGCACAAATGTCTTGGGCCACCTTTCATTTCTGTATCTAACAGGTTTGTAAGAGGAGATATATCTCCTCTTACAAGAAAATACACAGCGTATTGGAAGACCTGACGTTCATTCATCCATTGTCTTCTGCTCACCTATATCCATTCACGAGAGTGAGATTCCAGCAGGAAAGCCTGGACATCCCTCTCCTCAGCAACACTTTCAAACTCATTCTGGGTAATCGTATAAAGTCCCTACAGTGAGCTCTGGGTCTGCCCTGGGGTCTGCTTCAAGTTGGTGCACCCAGAAAACCTCCAGGTTTCATCCTGATCAAATGTCTGGACCTCCTACTGACTTCTTTGGATGCACATGAACAGGTGCACAAAGTAACACTGTCAGCCACATTTATCATTTTTGCTACCAGACAGAAAGAGGTTAAGGCTAGATGCTGAAATCACCTTCATATTTACTAGCATATGCATGATTGAATTTAAAGACAGAGGGTATAATAGTTGAGAAATGTTCTGTATACTTAAAAAAAAAAGTGAAAGTATGTGATCATTGCATTTATTTAGTATTTTATATAGTAGGAGTACAGTTCCCCTGTTGATCCGTCTGCTACCAGTAGTTGAACGCAGGATGATTTGATCTGAATGGTATAGAAATGAAAGGTAGATCTCTTAAGGCTGAGCCCTGCGACGCCACAGAGTTAAGCTCATCCCTGAACCATTTCAGGACTGGTAATTCAACAGCTTTGCCCTTTGCCAAAGCTCTCTCTTCACCACTACAGAACAGAGCACTGCAGTGTTGCAAGAGATGAGGTCCCAGACCATCTATCCATTCCCAGCTCCACCATATGTCGCTCGTGAACAAATCGCGGAGATATTTGAGGCAGGATGCAGCAGCCCGTACTCTTGCCAGTGAAGAACCGCGGACTCATTCTAGCCTCTGCTCTGTTAGCTAAGACACCTACATTAAAAACTAAAGAACGTGGCCTGAGGAAGCCATCAAAACCAAAACATCTGCAATCAGCAAAGATGAGAACATGAAGTTGCAAACCAGACACTTTCCATGACCGCAGCTTAAGATCGTGTCAGTGGATGCTCCTAACAGGACCAGGGATGAAGGGAAGCCACATGGAAAACAAGCTCAACTTTGTGCCGACACAGATCCTGCTCTGGTTACACATTTAGCAGATAGCCTGCAAAAATGATTTTTCAAAAGAGTGATTTTATTAATAATTATTATTTTTTTACCCAGACAGCTTTTTTTCTGAAGAAGAACCGTGAATAATTTATTTTGTTTTGGGTCTATTTTTCCTGTAGGTGTGATCTACACTAGCCTGGTAAAAAACCAGCCCCTTGTTCTACCCTCTGCCTCGTTCAGAGGGACTGGACGCGTGGCGAGCGAGAAGCGATTTTTTGCTGGAGGTGTGGCGTCTGTTGAAGTTTTCAATTTTACCCAATTGCTAACAGCAGTAAGTGACGTATAAAAAGCGTGATGAAAGCTGCTATGAAACCTGCGCTGCAAACAACCATCTGCTGAACCAGGTGGCTGTTAAAGTCAATTTAATTTTTAGAAACATGGTCAACAAGGACTCAATGGCTTTCCTCGCTACTTCCTCTGTTACCTTTGCTAAAACTACAGGCAGAGTTCAATTCTGAAGAAAATCAACATTATCGTTCACAACTTCACCTTTTGTTCCCTGATTGGCCCGGTTGAAATTCTACCAGGGAAATCCAAGTCAATGGGAGAAAGTCCAGACAGAGCAGTGAAGGGAGATGAAAATCAAGCGAATTTGCATATAAAGGCAATGGCCAGGTTAGGTCCACACTGCTTCAAAAATGTTTTGCTCCAGCTTGAGATATTCACTTTAATTTGCCTTAGAAGTTGGGAGTTAGATCTAGGAATAACACCAACTGCATTCCAGCTGAAAATCTGTAATTTACTTTCTATTGAAACACGTGTAAGTCGTCCTTACACCACGACACATCCTCCACCATGTTTTACTCACTGCTCATTATTTTATACACATTAACAATAATTTCACACTCACATTATTCAGCCCACATGACAGGGTGGCTAAAGGTTTTACATCTATTTGTTGCATAATTAGGTCACCATCCTCCTGAGACTCTTTCTGATGAGGTTCTGTCAAATAATTGATGCATCTGTTTCCAGGTCAGGTGTCACATTTTCGAAGTAGCTTTTTCATTTCTGACGTCAATCGACGTGCCGTAACGTAACAATTAGACAGTGGTGTATGGAACTCAGTCCTGTCCCCTGGCACTTTGACCTCGACTTATTTCCTTTTCTTAACAACATAATATAGACTTTAGCAGAGCTTTTGGGCAACAGATGCTTGAGAATCATCAAAACCACAATTCATGTCTGTCTGCTTTTTCATCTTTGAATTCAAACAAAGTACAAAAAACGAGACATAGATTTTGTTACAATAAAAAATAAAAACATAAAAAGTGCAGAAAAATTATAAAACCGACTCATCAGTTGAGCTTTGGTTACTTTCTTCTATAAATTAATAGACGAGAGTCGGGTGGCTTAATAAAGAAAATACTTAGTTTTGGAGACCGGCCTAAAAATAAAACTTAAGCAAAAGACAACAACTTTATAAGACTAGAAAAACTCTTTGAGAGCCATGGTTGAAAACAGAAAACTAGACATTTGGAGGGCTGATTTTATGCATACTGAATAAAAATGATGATTCAATTCATGTTAGAAAAGATCTCATTGCTTTTACCAACCAAATGATTTTCCTCTTTTGGCTAAATACTGGAAAAAGCTGCTGGAATAAGATGTTTTTTTTTTTGTTGCCATTTACTAATTCAGTGAAATTCAGTTTATTTATAAGCAGCCAGTTCACAACACGTCATCTCCAGGCTTTTTGCAGTAATGAAAAAGAAAATTCATCCCAACTTGACATATTCCAAGACAAGCACATCCTATCAAGTTCAGCTTATTATTCAAATTGGTAAACTTTTTCTTTTCTCTAAGGAAGTCCAGTAGACTGCATTGAGTCATTGACTTGCAGCTATCGCTTCTCTCACACTGGCGACAGTCAATGCAAGCGTTAAATTTGCTGCAATCACTCATTCTGAACATGCAATTAAATCTCTGTGGAGAGCGTCACTGTGTGGTCTGGCTTTTCCCACTTGTGTTGTCCAACTGAACAAGCGTGGTTATGAATAATGCTGAACAATCACTTTCAGACGATAACACATTTAGGATAACCACTGCTTTAATTGACTAATGCAGCAATGAGTTACAGTTGCGTAAATCTCTTTCTTAAAAAAAATATATATATAACAAAAGTGCTTCAAGAATAAGCAAACAAAAATGCATTTGTTCTGCTCACAAATGTTTTTATTGCTGCTGGTTTAACCCATTTTTATAATTGTGCTCTCCAGATTTCTTCTCTGTTTTGTTTTAGTTCCATTTATTGTAAGGAGTTGTTAGCAGAGATGCTAACATTGCCTGTGGATAAATAGATAAATCACCCTGAAACCTGTTTTGGAGCATAAAGAGTACATTTTCACTAGTCCAAGAGACAGAAAACTATTTATCCTCAACAGTTAGGAGACCAAATGACTTAGTTTTAATAAGGGAATTGTGCCAAACCCTCTTTATTTTGGATCTATTTGTTTGTCAGATCTATGAGACATTCTTTTTCGTATATATATATATATATATATATATATATATATATATATATATATATATATATATATATATATATATATATATATATATATATATATATATATATATATATATATATATATATATATAAACAGACATATATATAAACAGACATACATACAACTGAATAAGCGTGGTTATAAATGATAAATAATTCCAGAATAGCAGGTGCAAATGAAAAATCAAACCATGTATTAAACATTTTAAAATAACATACACACACAAATGTGTGTATGTACATTTTATTTTGTCGCGTTAAAATAATTGTTTCTGTTCCAGTGGAGAAAAGCAAACGTTACCTAAACTTAACAAACAGGTTATATTTGACCTGAGCACAGTCTACGGTTTTACCTCTGCAGACTCTTGTGTATAAGACAAATATATAATAAGTTGCGGTGTTACTCATTTACAGAGGATAATCTGCTGGAAGCCTCGTCTCTCACCCGACCAGCAGCAGCAGCAGAAGCTCAAGCTGACTTCATGTTTGTTGCTTCTGACCAAAGTAAGCCTGTTTCATGAGCACTTCACAGCTCACAAGCCTCCTGTCAGTCCTTTGGCAGCATCTTTGTGAGTCTAGCACCAGGGGAGCTGTAGTCAATAGTAGCTCAGAGTGTCTGTTGCGGGTGACTTATGTGGATTTTCCTATCTTACATTCACTGGCCCCTGTCACCATGGAAACTCGAGCAGTCTACACCGACACAACCGGAGAGCGGCGAAGAAACCCATGGAAATGGACACACAAGAGTTAATCCTGTGTGAGTCTGTGTGTGTGTGTGTCTCCAAAGCTTCCCCATTGAAATGGTACATGACAGGGTTAATCCCCGCTGCGTGTGGATGTGTGTGTGGACATGTGTGCAGCGAAGTGATGGAGAGGAGGTGGGGGTGGGAGGTGTGCCGGGATAAGGCTTGAAGGGCTTACACACACCGTCTCTTTCGCTCTCAGGCATAGGGTCGGCCTTATCTTCAGCCACCACCCCAAGCAGCGAGGCACACACACACACGCACACAGACGCCTAACCTTCATTTCACCAGCTACACTTCCAGCTGCACAGTCACACCTAAAGCCACAAATCCATGTCTGTGAAGTGATTAAAGCTGGCACAAGTTGGTGCTGAATAACCAGGAGTAATCAAATAACCGTGCTGGAATGGGCTGAACTTTTTATTTTCTCCACTGCTCTGGTTGATAAGACAAACTAAAGTTAAATACATCTGATGTTTTTTTTTTTTTTTTTTTTTGCTCACAAATCAGGAACGAGAAGGACTATGAGAATAAGGAAGGAAAAAAAAATCAAACAAAACCTTACCTCCTTCGGACTCAAGCTGCTCTGACATCGCCATTTTGTCACCTACAAATGCACTTTCACAGCTATACCCGGATCTAACTCAGACGCTGTGTTTTCATGCCTCTCCCACTCTCTGATATCTCCCATGTCCAGACTGTCAGGCTCAGGGGCACATCGAGAGGGGGGTGCGGGGGCTGCCTGCAGTGTCCATGTGCATGTGCCACTGGGTGTTGATGTGCGCGCGCGTGCAGCCACGTGCAAATGTGTGCAGCATGCCACTTCCACTTGCTCGTCAACAGGAAACTGAGCGCCACATGCATCTGCCCAACTTCTGATAACAACCGTCCCCGTCGCCCTCCCCTCAGCTGGGATCCGAGGACAGCCTCGTGTCGGTTCTGTCTGCAGGAGACCGTCCTGATTAATCTGATCTGAGCCGACTTCTGCTAACTGCTGTTTTTTTTCCCATTTCTTTCTTTCTTTGGCTGAATTGCTACTATTCACAGTAGTAATTCAGCCAAAGCTGCACAAAATATAAATAGGTTTTGCACTGAGGATGAAAACACCATTGTCTGTAAATATGCTTCACCCAAAACATTGCGAGTGGCTAATGGTCAAACAGGACATTTCTTTCCTCAAGTGCAGCGACCCCTTCAAACACGGCCCCAGATTATCCTGCTGCTCCACACGAGAGATATCTTCTCTGGTAATCTTCTTTCGCTGGTCGGCGGCTATCAGAAGTTAAACATTCAGCGGCTTAAGTTCTTCACTTTTACTAAATAAGACGAAGAAACAAAAGCACTAATGTGGAATTTATCACTGACGAGTAGAGTAAACACTTTTGGGGTAAAAGCAATCAAACTGTCATCAGACTGGAAAACATAATACTCACTTTGGACTTGCAAATTTCTTCATTCATTTATGCAACAGTACCGTAATATCAGAGACATTCTATCAAAATTCAAAGTAAATAAAATCGTAGCAATATTGCCACAAGTTTCAGTATTTATTACTTGGCTCTCCATTTGATTTATGCTGAAGATTTCTGAGATTTTTCTTTTTCTTTACCATTTACCGATGCAAACGTGCAATAAAACATTATTTTGTGAATAATCATACTGAGATCTTTTTCATAATAATTAAATTGAGTCACGAAACACAAAGCAAACAAAACCTCAAGGGCACTGATAGGAGAGGAAACGGAGATTTTAGATGTAAAAAAAAAATCATTGTCCAAAATAACTAAATGCTTCACTTTTATCCAAGCGTTACTTTTTGATCAATTAGTCCAGAATCAGCCTCTCGGTGTGTCAGCTCGGTTGATTTGCTCTTGGTCAGAACTCTGTCTGATTAGAAAGTTCTGTTTCAGAGCAACTGATACTGATTGTGTCCAGAGACGCAAGGCTTCAACTGGTTTACAGTCTTCCTGCAGTCTTTGGAGCGTCAGATGGCGGATAAAAGCTTTCTCATCATCTACCCCTGTGGAAAGCCACACTGGGCCAATGAGTTCACCAACATCACACCAAAAGGTTCTGGTTCAGTTCGCTGGATGACTTGATGATTTTCTCACTATGAATCAGGAGCAGAATTGAACATCAAGAAAGAACGCGCTCGAGGAAAATCAAAACTCTGAACTTCACTCAGAAATTAGACGAAAGTAATAAAGCGTTTGAAGCAAGAAAAAAAAATAAATAAAAGTATCGCAACAGAATCTCAAAAGGGCGATTGGACCTCAGCTCACCTCGGCACCGTGTGGGGAAGGAGTCGTCATGAGAACTTGATCAGCCAATCGGAGAGAAGCAGCGTTGTGGTTTGTAGGCAGTGAGAAAAATGAAATGCATCAACATTTCAATGACATCATTCAAGCTCGACTCTGAGTCCGTGATGTAATTTTGAAAGTAATAATGGTTTGAAAATGTTGAAAGAAACTTTGAGATGCTTTAGGAATGAAATTTATAAAAAATACTGATATTTTGAAGGCTTTGGATGCCATTGGATGAAACGTTGCAATGTCTAAATCCAAAAGTTCAACAAGCTCATTTTCAAAGGTCATGCTGAGAATAGTTAAAGTCAGCAAAAGGTGACTGGCGTGCTTGAATGAACGGCTGAAATATGTCGTAGGCTAATGTACAGATATTTTTGCAGTGCTGTTGTTTTTGTGGTTTTACTCCTGTTAATGTCTGGCTGCTCTGTTCCATTAGCGTTAATGCACTGAACCAATAAGTCGACTCTCTTTTCTCCATAACGAGCCTGAGTGAGCTGTGTAATTATATTTATTCAAAAAACCCAAAGGGAAAAAAATAAAAAATGTTTCAAAAAACCAAACGCATCACAATGTAAAGAAAGCTGGTAATTTATTCTGGTTGCCAAACTTCAGGAACTTTGAGAACAAAGCACATCAAACCTACAACTTTAAAAACCCTTTGAAAACAAAGGTTTTATTTTAGTATGAGATTCAGAATCACTATATCATTTTTGTTGCTTATTCAGTAATTTTTCTATGTTAGTCTCATATCTAAATTTTTTTTACAAACTTTCAAATTTAAAATCTTTCCCGGTTGAAATTTTTTGATTTTTTTTTGTTATAAATATTTAAATTTATAACAATTTGAATATTTGAGAACAAAACATTGGCATAGTTCAAGTTTACTATTTGGATGTTCTTGAAAACAATCAACACAGAGAGGAGGTTGACAGGCATTTGACTAATGTGGTGAAAAACAAACATTTGGACATTTTTTGATAAAGAAAAATTAAATTTGATTATAATATTTTATATTAAACATAAATGCCTTGGAGCACCTTTTCTTTTGTTGTTTTTAAAAACATAAAAAGACACTTTGCTGCCAATATAAATTAAACAGAGTTAAAGAACCCCAGTTTGCAATTTAAACTCTGATCTACAAGGGCTCAGGGGTCAACAAAAGCTGTGAGATGATTTTTTTCTTTTGTCTTTTTTTTTTTTTTTAAAGAAATAAAACAAAATCCTGTCAACTACTTATAAATTCATATACAAACCTCTTTAATATTCACACTTTTGGTTACTTAAATGAAACCCCCAAATGTTGTTTTTCATATTCAGTTTAGTCGTCCAAACTTTTCAAGACCGTGAAGAACCCTGTGTTGTTATCAAAGTTCAAACATGTGAGTTTAAAGTTCAGAGCTTTGAACTGAAAAACTTTTTCCATCTAATGTAAACTCTGTGTATGGTTTAAAATATACCAACGTTTAAAAACTGCTCCAACAGCCTTAGTGGTTAAGTCCCACTAGATGCCAATCAAGTGCCAGAAGAATCCATTTAGATATACCAATTAACCTTAGATGCATATTTTTTGGACAGTGGAGAAACTTGGGGTAGGTCAGTGTCCATCCTGCCCCACCAAGAAGATGTTGATGCCTTATTTATGCTTTCAGCCCATTTCTGCAGGTATTAGTCACTGCTCCAATATGTCTACACCGATTATTGCAAATATGACAACTTGCCATTTTTGTTACAATATAAGTAAAAATAAGTAAAACAGAGAAGTTTTTTGTTTGTTTGTTTTTTATCTCATTTGTGTTATTTCTTTGGATGTTTCCATTTCACTTCCTGTTAGAAACAAACATCTTGAATGAAAATAAATTATAAACATAAATCTGCCCGGGGAGTGAACCTCTCTGGGCTTATCTGTAGCAACATTATAGATCAATAAAAAAGTATTTTATTTCTCACAAAAGAAATAAAAGTAAAGGGTCATTTTGAACAACTAAAGCGATGAAAAAAATTATTCACATTTTGTGTCAACTAAAAAAAAAAATGTGTGGAAAAGTGGGATGTGTTTGATGACGTACTGAAATAGTCATCAACTAATTTTTTTGAGTTCAGACTCAAAAAATGGTGAGTGGCTGGAAAAAAACAACATATTCAGAGTAGTAATTCAGCCAAAACTGCACAAAATATAAATAGATTTTGCATTTAGGATGAAAACGTCATTGTCTGCAAATAAGCTTTACCCAAAAGTCATCAAGTGGGATTGTTTTCTCTTCACCGGTTCGAGCTCACTAAAGATATACTATGTTTTTGCATTTCAGGCCATGAAATTGTAATTTTCTTATTTAAAAAATTTATTGAATTATTTGTTTTTGTGGATCTTTTAATGTATTTCTAGTATCAGCAAAATCTGTAGTATGCGGTAGAA
The DNA here is from genome assembly GCF_027474105.1 of Poeciliopsis prolifica. NCBI lineage: Eukaryota > Metazoa > Chordata > Actinopteri > Cyprinodontiformes > Poeciliidae > Poeciliopsis > Poeciliopsis prolifica. The sequence goes on along the minus strand of NW_026562391.1, from coordinate 5,152,526 downwards.
TAATCAACAATTAAAACAATTGTTAGTTGCAGCCAGAAAAATTACAAATGCTGGGAGCGTGGATTTGTGCACAGCCCAAAAAAGCAACTTAATTTAAAGAGAAATAAAAGAGGCTCAACGTCGCTGACAGCGCATCCCCAGGAGGAAAAACTCCAGCTGACCTCCAACCTCATGTTGTCCTTTGTCAGCAGCGCCCTCTTGTGGCCGCGGAGAGTCGGCGTGTTGTTATTCTCATCCTGCCACACAGTATATTATTTCCCCACTCTCACTGGGTGAATTCCCTGTCCAGGGTTTTCTTTGGCAGGCGAACACAGAGGCTCTGCAGCGGGGCAACTTCAGCTCCGAGTGCGTCACATGTTACAACAGGCCGCGCCACCAGGAGGAGGGTGGAGGGGTTAAATTAGAACAAGGGTCAGCCGTGAGGCGGCGTGGCATTAAAGTGTGTGTGGTTTTTTTTATCTCTATGCTAATGAATAATAACAATAATAAAACAGAAAAAGTGGTGCAGGAAGCCGGCGATCAGGATTACTGCCCATCATCTCAGCCTCTTTCCTGTGTCGGTGTGCCAGATGTGAGCGTGGCGTCAGCTGACAGCTGTGTGAGTGGAGATGACAGTGCCCTGATGCTGCCTTCTCTGTTCTCTGGGAGCCATTTTGTCTGTCTCTGATCTCAGAGTCAGGTCTGCTCTCTCTCTCTCCTCCACACATCACCCCCCCCCCCCCCGCCCCCCTTCAGCCAATCACGTCAGCGCTCAGCCTTGCAGAAAACATAGAAACACAGTCTGATCTCTTCCTCACTCCCCGTCTCACCCACTCCTCCCGCGCTCCTACAGTGCTCATCTCCCACTTGTCTCTTCCGCTCGCTGCCTTTCTCTCCCTCCTCCGTCACCTTTCCTCCCTCCCTTCCCCCCGTCCCTCCCCTCCTCTTCCTCTCTTAATCCACATCTTTTCCTCGGTGTCTGCTCCCTCCTGCTCTCCTCCCCTCTGTCACACCCTCCTCCTCCTCCTCCTCTTCGGGCTCTCTTGTTGTGCAACCCGTTTTTAAACAGCTCAGCCTTTGTGCGTTTTTGTCTGTTGCCATTTCAGCCAGAGCTGCAGTCTTTACTCATTTTCCTCCAATCAGGGACACCATGTGACTCTCTGCATGAGAGGGCACACACAGTCTCTTCCCTCCTCCCCCCAGCCATCCAGCCAGCCAGCCAGTCAGCCCATCCAGCCAACATACGCTAGCAATCAGGGAAGTCAAAGGAGTAAGACAGAGGGAGCGAGTGGAAGGAAAGATGGAGGTGGATGCACACTGCAGAGGACAAGGTGGGCCGTGCTGGAAAGATGCGAGGGTGGAGGGAGGAGGGTCCCAGAAGGTCAACCAAGAGTCAGATTGACGAAGCATCTGCAGCGACGTGGAGTTGACTGTACAATCACACTATTCACTGGAGTTATTCCCACACTCTCGCCTCTGTTTATATCACCCACATGTTGGGGCACATGCTGCGTGTGCACGCACACACACACACACAAACCCCTCTGAGCCCACACAAGAAGGGGGAGGATCCTTCTGTGTCGAACACCGCTCAGGAATGTAAACAAGAGGAGGAACAAGAGCGACTCAAGACGGGTTTTATCATTTTGTATGCATTGTTCCTTGTCATATTCTTCCCGTCTCCCACAGCGTCCCGTAAAAGCGGTTCGCGTCTATTGACTTTTTCGCATTTTGTCACATTGAGCCGCAAACGTCAGTGGATTTTATTGATGTTGTGTAGACCTACACAACATAGAGCATAATTGTTTGAGAGGCATGGTTTGACCCCATCTTCCGAATAAAGATCTGAAAAGTGGGGTGTACTTTTGTTTTTGGACCATCTTATTCTGACACCATTACATGGATTCCAGAGTAACTAGCACACTGCACAGTGTCAAACGACCCAAACCCTTTTAAAAATCGTTCACACCCTCATCTGTGGTGCCGCTGCACCACGAACTACTGAAACGACACAAAAACCATTTATGCAGAAAAGCACTGTGACAGAAATAAATATTTTTCACTTCCACTAGTCTGCTTCCAATATCTGATTCTGCAGGAGAAACAAATAGTTCTTATCCAACGCAACGGGGCATTACGAACATTTGTGCCATTCTTCACAAACTGCCTACAAAGATTGTCAAATGCCTAAAACTTCCTTAATGGATATTGCCAAGTAGTGTCTCTGGAGGAGGCTGTTTGCAGGAAGGTGTGGCGCTCTCTCATTCACCGTTTCCCTACATGCCATAGGGGCATGATGCACAGCGAAGCAGGGGGGGTGTCACCCAGCTGGTCTGCGACGTTTATGGAAGATGTGTGAACACGAACATCGACTCCTCTGCTTCGAATTAAGTTTGGGAGAGCCTTAACACTGTGCACACGAAACCACGGTAGTGGCAGCATTGTACTGTGGGGATGCTTTTCTTCAGGTGGAACAGTTGATGGACAGGTGGATGAAACGAATTTGAGTGCGAGCCAGGAAGAAAACCTAATCGAAGTTGAGACTGATGTAAAAGTTCAACTTCCATCTTACAGTCTGAGTTGTGATGGGATGCTTTGGACTGAGACATATTCATGCACTTGAACGGCCTACTCAAAGTCAAAGAAAGTCTAAGAAAAACGGGCGAAAACCTCAGTCTGTACATGTACAAAGCAGGTAGAGACAAACCACAAAACACTTCCAAGCCGGAAACTCAACAAGAAGCGGTCCTACAAAGTACTGAATCAAACGCACGGCACTCCTTTTAGAGTTTCATATTACATGTGCATTTTCTTTCCCCTATCAGATTTGAAATGTGTTGTTCTGCCACATCAGCCCCCATAAAATACTTTGAAGTTTGTAGTTGTCGAGTGACTGAATGCAGAAGCAGTTCCATAAGTACTTTGATTTCTTTTCGATGTTATGAAGGCAGAGAGGGAGCACTGACGTGGCTGTAAATGTGCAAATTAAACCAGCGTCTGTGTTGGGTCAAGCAGGGGGTTCATCTGGAGTTGACATGAATGAATGGAGATGATTGTTCCGTATTTGGAGGTCGTGTTTACATTGGTTTTCAGTTACCTCGGTGTGTGTGAGTGAGTGCAGGTGAGGGGTTTTATAAATCCAGACACCTTGTTTCCCAGCATGTCACTCCTGAAATGAAAACCCTACTTTTGTCTTCCAAATTAAAGTTCTTACTTGTATTTAAGAGCGAAAAGAAAAGAAAAAATAAACACAACTCCTTGTCTTTCTTAAATTGAACCACAAACCTGGTGAAAAGGCAAAAAGGAGAGAAGCTGAAGCAACAAAACAGAGGGGGAACACCAGACCGAACAATCGGAGTGCGAGAATTAGTGCAGTCATACGTCTTTTTTGGAAATTTCCATGACCGTGTTGATTAAGTATGCAATCCGACCGCAAGATAGCCGAGGAGGCTCGGTTCTAAACAAACGCTCCTGCCTCTGCTGCACAGGCTCGTTTAATGGCTGAGGTGGCAGCGTTTGCCTTCGTAGCACGGGGCGCTGCACACAGATTGGAAACACACGTCTGCACGAAGGCTGCTGCGTGCATGCAGCTTACACTGATGCAAGGTATATGTGCCTCCCCCCCATACCCCCATGCAGCTGTGTGTGTATCTCTGAAGAACGCATCCTTGTCTGTTTTGATCGCAGTGTCAACACTTCCCTGCATCGCCCAGCCTTCAACATCAGTCTCCCAGAAGAGGAATCTGGCACTGCTTCTCAGCTTTGCTCCCTCTTAACTTTCCATTTTGAAATAATCCGCCAGCTAAAGAGTTTCCAGAACCTCAAGAACATGGAACCGGTTAGAGCTACGTCTTTTTTAAAGTCGGGAAACGTGATCCCAGATGAGCGGCCGGGTAAATTCCTTCATCCACAAGCTGTTTGAGGTCTGACCGCTGCGGCTGCTGTGGTCCTGCATGGAGGGGGAAAGAGACGAGGCCACCTCCACACAACTTCTGTCGTGCTTTACTTTCTGCCCTCCCGCTGCTAAATATTACACCGTACTGCAGAAATGAAGGCACATCTGTCATGATTATGAATAGATTTTCAGCGTCAGGATTATATTTCAACATCCTGCACCTCCTATCAGGGGTGCTACATAAATCGCTGTAACACTTAATAATAGACTGCCTCCGGCTCAGCAGCGGTGGGGTTTATTTCTAGACCTCAATTCTTCTTGTTTCTGTTCTCCTCAGACTGATTAAAGTTAATGCAATGAGAAGGATCATCTGTTTGCTGTCACCCAAACACAACTTTTGCCTCTCAGAAGTCATTCTTCTATCAGTTTGGTGACATGAGATGGATAGTTTCCTCTCAGCTCCCTGTGGCAGATCTGGTTAGACTCCAGATTTATCCTCTTGTAATTTGGGATCGTAGAACCAACGAATGGTTGACACGATGGCAGAGACAAGAGCGTCGTGACACCCAGGCAGCAAGTAATGGCAACGAGTAATTGCAACATGTATAATAGTTGTGCTTTAAGAAATTTAAAGTTGGGCGGTAAACGGCAGCCGCATTTCCATCACACATGCACAAAACTTTTTTTGTGTGTTGAGAAAACGCAATTTTGCAACTGTGGTGTTTCCGTTTAAAAAAAAGAAATGTAATCAAAATCACATGCGAATGAGCTACAACATTTAAAAACCATCACTTCCTGCTGTCTTCTTCATATTTTCTGCCAGTAGTAACCTCCCACATGACTCGTGCGAAGTGAAAAAAATGTTTCCATTGCAGTTTTGTAAAATGCACAAATCTTAAGACTCATAAACTATCAAAAAACTTCTTTTTTTTTCTAACTCGACCCATCTCCATTAAGAGAATTTATTTTAGGAATTCCAATTTGCACAATTATATGGTCAACGGAAATGCAGCTGGCATTACACTACATTCATACAAATGTAACTTTTAAACGTCTTTTTATAGCACAGACAAAAACTGAAGTGTGTTTTATTGGGAGTTTCTGTGACACAGCAACACAAAGAAGTGCAGAGTTGTGGGTTTGCTCTGGTTT
>NW_026562391.1:4407500-4425000 GCF_027474105.1 Poeciliopsis prolifica | reverse complement strand
GATGTTTTCATAGTCAAGTTCGTCTTCATCCACATCACTAAAGTGACGGCTGGCGTGTTGTTGCTGTGACCTCATCACTATGGAGTCGTGGTTCTGATACACCTGAAGGAAACAGCAGATCACATTTCATCAGCACACGATGCGACAAAGACGATTTCATAAAGACGCTTCGAAATACACAGATGTGCACTGCTGTAGTAATGCTTCGATCTTTGTCCTCGGTTTCACTTCATCTGAAAACATCTGAATGTTGTGAAAAAGTTCAATATTTTGTCAACCTCTCATTGCAGAAAATGAAAGTCACACAGCTCAATTACTCATCCCGTGAAATATTTTAAGCCCTTTTTTCTTGTAAATGTTGACTATTATGGCCTGCAGCGGATGGAAATCCAAAATTCAACGTCTGAAAGAATTAGAATGTTGTGAAAAATGTACGACATATTCTTATAAAGTTGAGTGGAGGGAATTTTAGACATTTTTGGAAAAGTCTAAAACTAGTTCATGTTTTTTTTTTTTTTTTTTTTTGCAAATTACGTATCTTTGGTCAGACTGATGTTAAACTTCATTGTGCTTTATAAGACTTTCTAACACTGCAGATCACCCTAAAAACACAGTTCCCCACACTGACACAAGGAAGTGGCAGCATTGTGCTGTGGGTTCATGCAGACGGTTAAGGGGACGCGGATCAGAGTTCATGCATAGATGGACGAAGCATCCAAGGGAATCCTGGGAAAGCCTATAAGTTATTATTATTCCAACAGTACCAAAAAATATTATAACATAAAACTTTAAGTTTGTATTGCAAGCACAAAAACTTGTGTCCACAGATGTGGCAGAAACGTATTTGTAAGATTGATCATGGTTTGGCCTAAAAACTTTGGACAGCAGTTTTCTTACATCTTCTCCCCTGCACGTTTCCTGCACTTCCACGAAGTCGAGCTTTTTCCCGTCTGCAACGACGGCGACGTCTGGAACTACATCACTACAACAAAAATAATAAGAAAACATGCTTATCATTAATAACATAAATATAAATACTTAAATAGTTAGAGGAACTGGTCATAGGAAACATGACTGAGGGCTGAGCTGTAGTACTGAGTGCTGCATCCTCTCAGCAAGAATATTTCCTGTTTCAATACAAGTAAAGCAGATTTTTCTGTCTATAGTTTATTTCTTTTAGAACATTCATTGATGTTCTCCAGGTTCTTTCTCTCATTGCAAAAGCTGCTGATTGTAACAGCATCTAGTGAATAAAAAGTGGATAAAGAAATATGTTGCCACAAATTGAAGGTAGAAATAAAATTTATTTTAAAGTCAAACTGACAAATATTATAGAAACATAAAAATTTCACCATAACAATGTAACAGGTTTAAAATACTGCAGATATAATCTGCATTACTACCTTCAAAATTTAAAAAGAAACAGAGGCTGGTTCATCAAAAAGCTCTTATTTATTATGATGTGAGGAAAGTTAATGTAAGAAAACAAACTGCATCATTAAAACAATGATCAATTAGCATCTAAATCTTAAAACTAGTTAGAAATGTATAATAATTTCCTCTGCAGTGCATTTCATCATTTTGCTTTCCAACAATCAGAACAAAGATCTTCGTCTGTAACAAAGAGCTGGCTTTGCCAATCCTTCATCTCCTGTGTTTTACATGAAATGGTTGCAGTAGATTTGCTCAGTTTTCGTAGATTGCTGTGTATTCATCTGCATCTCCAGAGAGCGATTCTGTGCGCTGCGTCCTCTTCTGCTGTGAGAACATCGCATGATTGTTGTACATCTAAAAAAGAAGAAATAGATTACAATGGTTGGCGTGGGCGAGTCAGGTTACTGTCAGGTTTAGTTTAACATTAAAATGCAACTCATGTTCGAAGCCCTAGTCCTCGATGCGGCTGTCGTGAATTCGAGTGTTGACTTGATGGCCTTTTGTCTTCCTTCATTCTCACAACCAACTTTCCTGTCTGACACCTTTCAAATTAAAGCCTCCGGAGAAAACAAACTCTTGAGAAAACTCCGGAGTAATGTAGCACTGTAATTGTCATATAAACTAATGTTTTTATACAAAAACATCTAAAGTGCCGCCTCATGTTGGTACTGGACCGTGTACAAAAAACCATTTGGACTTTGGTTTTCTTACATCTTCTTCACTCGTCACGTCTTGTGCATCTACTGCCTCCAGTTTGCTTGTGTTCATGTCGACTGCTGCTTCAAGTGAAACAAAGCAAATGAAAATAAATTAGCTTTTGTTCACATTTGCCTTTGTTGAAACGAAGACACGAAGCTCACCTGTCAACTGGCGACGTTTGGTCTTGCAAACTTTGACCAGGATGATTATCAGTATCAGCAGCAGAACAGGAAGTGCAGCGAAAAGCCAGTACAAAGCTGCAGATGAAAGTCACAAATAAAGAGTAAAACAAATTCAAGATGAAATTACTTGACTTTCTCAAACACATTAGCCTTAAAGCACCATGCTGCTACAAGTAGGAAGGACTATTAGACAGTCCCTGAAGTCTACATGCTCCCCTATCGCTTCTTTTATACAGTTAGTCTTACTCTGATAATTCTTGAGTTGTAGTTTAGTTTAGAAACTTCTTAAATAACAAATGCTTTTTGCATATGATCACATGCAAAATGTGTTTTCTTCCAGGCTCTGAATACAGCTGCCACTCATAGAGAAGTGAGGTGGTTACCTGTCAAGGGAGAATAATAATTACTCAGAACAAATGGTGTCTACTGTTGAGTGAAACTTGAGCAAATGTTTGTGTAGAAAATGTTAAAAGTTTGGGTGCTAAAAAAAGATGGCAGCGATAAGAGGTAATGACTCCCCCGTCTTTTTTGTGTCCAGTCCTGGGTGTTTGGACAAATATTCCACCTGGGAGTAGAGACACCATGTGACGGTTCTGGGAGAGGCCATAAAGAGGGAGGAGTTTTGCACAAAGGTTTGTGGTGTTTAATGATGATGCTTTGGTGTAGAGATGAGATATAGTCCTTAAGACTAGCCAGCAGAAATGAGCAAAAACCTGGTGGGACTGTGCATGTGTGCTAAGATCATTTTAGGAGCTGCTTCTCAGTGTGTATGTGTGTGTGTGTGTGTGTGTGTGTGTGTGTGTGTGTGTGTGTGTGTGTGTGTGTGTGTGTGTGTGTGTGTGTGTGTGTGTGTGTGTGTGTGTGTGTGTGTGCCTGGGAAACACAGTACACTTCCACTTTACTAAGAAGTCAGGAAATAAAACCAATATTTAATGTTTAGCATTTCTTAAAAATCAGAAGGTAAATCATTGGGTGTTTCTTTCTGCTACTTTAGACCTAGAAAACGGAATAAAACAAGCCAGATTCAGAGTTTTATAAGTGAATGCTACACCAATAATGAAAGAACATTACTGAGTAACACTACGGAGTCCATGCCTTCCTCTTTACGAAGCCAATCCTAGAACATGGGGCTGGTTTTTATCAAGTTATTTCCAGCTTGCACTAGAGAGCAACCAACTCTGATAAATACACACCATATATATACATGCCAGATATGAATGTGGGGCTCTCTGCCACAAGCTCGGTTTCATTTCATCATCTCACCTTTTATTACGGACTCCTCTGACACACCACGCTGTTCTTCTTCGTCTGCGATGAGTAAAACACCAACAATAATAAACTATTAGTTCATCACCACAATCATCACGTCAAAACGTCTGGTTCTGTCCAAGCAGCTCATGCTTGTACAATTTTAAACTATCTTAGATTTATGATCTGCTTTATGAATAAAAACATCATTATTACATTCAGTTTGAAATTTTAAAAGCAATAGGGTGGCCTCAGTGTATCATCATGCTCTTACCTACAGTCAGATGAAACTGGGTGTAGTTTCCAACGCTCCACTCGGGGTCTGATCTACACCAGTATGTCCCAGAATCCTCTGCTTCAGGTTTTGTGATCACCACAGAAAAAAAGGGCATTAACACTATGCAGTGTGAATCTGCCTTGGTAAGTCATGTATGTGCAGTTGCTGCGCTGGTCTCCTTTGCAGAGGAACATCATGTTGTTGCGATGATGACGTGGATAAGGACACTGGAAGGTCACCGCACGTCCCACAATGAAACTCACGTTCTTTGACTCCACACAGCACCACTCTGACAAAAAACAACAAGTCACACTCTTCTATGACAATTGATCTCAACAAAGGTAGTTAGTTTGACTTCTCACCTTTGACCTCTAGTTCAACAGCAGAGAAAACATCAAATCCTGAGATTCTCTGGACTCCACAAAGATACGACCCAGAATCCTTCAGGGTCAGAGTGGAAATGGTCACTGTGAATATTCTTGACTTTCTGTCATCAGAGAGTCTGAATCGTCCATCTTGTGTGTTGCTAGAGTTGATCACTGCCTGCTGTCGACATGTGGAGGGCCGGTTTCCTCTGCAGAAGAACTTCAGCTTGTCGACAGACTGAGAGTCGTACGAACAGCTGATGGTCACTGAACCTTCCTCAGTACTTTGGATTTTATTCACCGTGTCGCAACATCTGTCTGATAGGAAGAGAAGAAAGTCTGTCAGGTAGTAAAAGTATAACTGTACAGTTTACCAGAAACATATGAATTAAATACATCAGCTTATGTAAAGTTGATCACAATCTATTAATTTGAGTGCATTAAAATGTATTTTTTTTTAAACTGCAAAAAACTTAAAACAACAAGTGATATTTAATGCATGCCTACTTGCTTATACAGTAATACTTGAAATATAAATATAATTAAATATAATTTCTTTTTTATTTAAATGATCAATTATTATGTGTGTAAAAAGTCCAGATGTTTCTTTTATTTACATTGTTTGATCAGATTTCAGTCTTTTTAAAGTCTGTCTGACTTCCTGAAACTTCCTGCTGTGTCTCAGTTTTCATTCTATTGGAGTTTGAAGAACAGCAAGTATATCTGGATAGATTTAATATAAAATGTTGCCATGGATGTTGAACCTTTAAGGAACAAATCCTCATCTAAGCCTAATCAATGATGAACAGCTGCTCACAAACAGGGCAGAAAAACCTGCAAGACCCTGAGAGTCTTTATAAACTAGGAAATATCATGAATATGGCAACTGTTATATCTATGTCCACGTTCACACTGATATATTTATGATCATTTAATATTGACATATCTTCATAGAAGTTATTGATAAAAACCAAGTAAATTTAACTGTGTTGATTCTGTGTTCACATAGTTTTAATTCCCTTGCTTTCCTTCCCAAAGCCTCAAAGTCTTTCACTGTAATTCAACATTTACTGTCAGTGTAAATTAGTTCTGACCGTCTGATTTCATTAAGACAGAATGAGGGAAGCTCAAAATGTTGCATCTCAGAGTCGCTTAAAACCGGAAACATTTTTGCCAAATCATCATTGTCTGTTTGTTCTGTAAAGTTCAGTCTATTATGTTAACTCAAATGTTTAACCTGCAGTTAAAACTATTTACCTTCTCTTACTTCCAGCTTTACTTCAATGTAGATATCTATTGCTCCTTTTATGTTCACTCCACACCAGTATGTTTGTTCATCATCCCAATGAAGATCATAAATGGTCACAGAGAAGATTCTTGATGTTTTGTCATCATAGGTGGAGTATTTGGTCTGATTTGTTTGTGATCTTGTTAAAACATCGTTATTGTCACATGGGTCTTTACACAGATACTTCTCATTATTTTCATAACCTTCGTCATATGAACAAGGAACATTCACGTCTCTTCCTTTGTATCCAAACACATGGATCAAACCTGCAACACGACTCACACAACACACAGCAGCTGGAAACAGGAGAGAACAAAAATATAATTAATGCAACTAACTTTAATTTTAAATTATTGTCTTTTGCAAAAAATATAAATTCTTAGTCTGACTCCTCAGCAAACTGTAAACATATAAATAGAAAAGGCCACATCTATAAAAGACAATGATTAGATTGTAAATGTATTTATTTAAAAGCAAACAGAAAATCAAAAGTAGTATGTCAGCGACTGCAGAGGGAGCCATCTTGTCTATTTGATTTTATACTACATTTTTATGACGTTAAGATGACAAAATCTTCCCTGCATTTTAAAGCCACTGGAAACAGTTTAATTTATATTAGTAGACAAATTAATACTAAAACTCACCAGATAAGATGAAAAACACGATCTGGAAGCTCCACATCTTTGCACTACTGAGGACGACAAACCAAACCAGAAATAACGTTGAAGTGAAGCATGAAGTATTTCAAGGAAACCACATTGATCTGATGAGTTCAGCCCTCTGCACAAACATCAGCAAAACTCATGAGTGAGGTCTAAATGATCATTTCCTCTATTTTTCAAATAAAGAGTTAGAGGAACTGGTCATAGGAAACATGACAGAGGGCTGAGCTGTAGTACTGAGTGCTGCATCATCTCAGCAAGAATATTTTCTGTTTCAATACAAGTAAAGCAGATTTTTCTGTCTATAGTTTATTATTTTAGAACATTCATTGATGTTCTCCAGGTTCTTTCTCTCATTGCAAAAGCTGCTGATTGTAACAGCATCTAGTGAATAAAAAGTGGATCAAGAAATATGTTGCCACAAATTGAGAGTAGAAATAAAATTTATTTTAAAGTCAAACTGACAAATATTATAGAAACATAAAAATTTCACCATAACAATGTAACAGGTTTAAAATACTGCAGATATAATCTGCATTACTACCTTCATGATTTAAAAAGAAACAAAGGCTGGTTCATCAAAAAGCTCTTATTTATTATTATGTGAGAAAAGTTAATGTAAGAAATCAAACTGCATCATTAAAACAATGATCAATTAGCATCTAAATCTTAAAACTAGTTAGAAGTGTATAATAATTTCCTCTAATTTTATCATTTTGCTTTCCAACAATCAGGAAAATGTTAAAAGTTTGGGTGCTAAAAAAGTGAGATGGCAGCGATAAGAGGTAATGACTCCCCCGTCTTTTTTGTGTCCAGTCCTGGGTGTTTGGACAAATATTCCACCTGGGAGTAGAGACACCATGTGTCGGTTCTGGGAGAGGCCATAAAGAGGGAGGAGTTTTGCACAAAGGTTTGTGGTGTTTCATGATGATGCTTAAGTGTAGAGATGAGATATAGTCCTTAAGACTAGCCAGCAGAAATGAGCAAAAACCTGGTGGGACTGTGCATGTGTGCTAAGATCATTTTAGGAGCTGCTGCTCAGTGTGTGTGTGTGTGTGTGTGTGTGTGTGTGTGTGTGTGTGCGTGCGTATGTATGTGTGTGGGGGTGTGTGTGTGTGTGTGTGTGTGTGTGCCTGGGAAACACAGTATACTTCCACTTTACTAAGAAGTCAGGAAATAAAACCAATATTTAATGTTTAGCATTTCTTAAAAATCAGAAAGTAACACAATGGGTGTTTCTTTCTGCTACTTTAGACCCAGGAAACGGAATAAAACAAGCCAGATTCAGTGTTTTATGCGTGAATGCTACACCAATAATGAAAGAGCATTACTGAGTAACATCACAGAGTCCATGCCTTCCTCTTTACGAAGCCAATCCTAGAACATGGGGCTGGTTTTTATAAAGTTATTTCCAGCTTGCACTAGAGAGCAACCAACTCTGATAAATACACACCATATATATACATGCCAGATATGAATGTGGGGCTCTCTGCCACAAGCTCGGTTTTATTTCATCATCTCACCTTTTATTACGGACTCCTCTGACACACCACGCTGTTCTTCTTCGTCTGCGACGAGTAAAACACCAACAATAATAAACTATTAGTTCATCACCACAATCATCACGTCAAAACGTCTGGTTCTGTGCAAGCAGCTCATGCTTGTACAATTTTCATCTAACTGGATAAAAAGAATGAATTTGACATTGATTGAAGTCCACTTTTCCCTGATAAGTCTGTTTGAAATGTGTTTAAATAAGAAGAACTTCAGTATGGTTAAAACCAGGCCCATAAACAACATGTTTCTTTGAGGTTGCTCTGTTATACTTCTTGAAATCGACTGCAAATTAAGTGTCTGCTTTGGTCCAGTTAAGCAGAACTCTTTAGATTGCATTTTTGGAGAAGAGAAGATATCCACACATTAAATTTGAACACGTTGAATATGAAGGCGAGAATGAAAGAAAAAAAAAACAGTTTCATTTCCCCATCTCACCTTCCACTTTGGGCTTTTCAAGCAACATGTTGTTTGTTGCTTTCACTGCAACAAGCAACATGCCAATTCTAAGAAAATGCAAGTTTTCAATACAAAACATAAAAACCATGCATCCATTTTGGTTGTTAGATTTTCAGTTTACGTTTGTATCGCCGTGCTCTGAACATTGTGCAGTGTGAATATACCTTTATAAGACATGCTGCTCTGGTTAGAGGAACATCATGTTGTTACGATGAACACTTGAAGGTTGCAGCATGTCCCTTAGTGCCATGCTTCAAAAATCTGACCCAGAATCTTTCAGAGTCATATTGAAAGATGTCACAGTGAATATTGATGACTTCCTGTCATCACTGGACACTGAGCCATCCTCACGAACACATTTCAATTCAAAGCTCCAGTTTATTCACATTTATTCTATCATTTAGATGTGCAGTTTAGAGTTTAGATATTTCTCACACTGCTTACACCTGTCATGTTTTGTTCATTTTTACAGATACAATTGCGTTTCCTCATTTGTGCATAGTTTGACATTGTGAGATAATTATTTTATTTTGCTGGTTTAGCTGTTTGTCCTCCTTTCCCTTTTTTTTTCACCTCTGACAAATGAAAATTGCTCTGAAATAAGACATAAAAAATCTAATCTGAGTACTTAAATAAAGATTCACATTAATTTAGGCTTAAATAGTCCATTGAGAATTATTTCATATCGTCCCCACGACCCCCGCAGACGAAGCTTTGGACGTCCTCTAAAACATCTGCAGCTGATGTGTCTGCAAACCGAAGCTTCGATTCTTTATCTGGAAACTTTTCTCTCTGAAAAAAAAAAAGACGCATACGTTATGGAATTGATTTATGTCAATTTTTGTCTTCACATTGAAGACAAAGACAAGCTCACCTTCAATGTTTTGTGACATTTATTCTTGTAAACTTTAACTAGGACCAATGTCACCATCAGCAGCAGCCCAGCAGCTAAAGCAAGCAGGGCATAGAAAGCTGGATCTGAAAGTTGGTGGAGAGTCGCGTCTGCCATGATTAGAAAAAAGAGAAGAGAAACGTTTATGCACATACAACGCTATTTCTCAAACACATTAAAATAACAACTTAGAGTGTTTGAAGTGAGATAATTAAGGCTTTTAGGCATAAATCCAGGTGGTTTGACTTGAACATGTTGTCACATCGGTTTAGGAGGAAAAAACACCTTCACATAAACTCCTGAGACACTGATAAAGGCTTCATCCTCTACAGAACCAACTACCTGGATTTATAAGAGTTATCTTCTGCAGGTCACTAACAGAACCTGAAAAATTAAACAAAGGATCATAATGAGCAGAGGTTTTGGTTTGAGCTCTTTTCAATAGACATTAACCAACCAATCTGTCTCCAGATTCTAACCTTGGACAGCAAAATAAATACTGTCTAGTTGGCAAAAAAAAAACAAATCAACCAAATCCTTCAAACAATCCACTAAAGCCAAGAGATGACGTGTTCAGGATACACTTTTCCCCGATGGTTTTCTCTACATAGTGTCACTTATTTTTCTGTTTTCATGCAGAAAGCATCTGCTCTCAGCTTCCGCAGCAAACACAGCATCACCCAAATAGACTGACATGATCTCATGCAGTTGGTGATGGAGCTGGCAAACAGTGGGGATTCACTTATTCTGTAAGTTTGTGCGAACCCAAGAGCACTTGAATCCCATTCAAGCTGAATTTTGGCTGAGTTTAAATTGTTAAATGTTTTTACACCTGATGTACAAAACTGAGGTTGTTTTCAGTGAGGTGGTTTCTGTAGATGCCTCTCTCACCTACAGAAAGATGAAGCGGGTGGAGTTTCCAACATTGCCTCTGGGCCGGAGCCACACCAGTACGTTCCAGCATCTCCTGCTTCCAGCTTCGTGACTGTGACAGAGAAAGAGCTGGAGGAAACATTGATCAGAATGAACCGACTTTGATCCATCATGTTTGTGCAGTTGCTGGCTCTGTCTCCCTTGCAGAGAAACATTGTGTCATTGGGATGCTGGGGTGCATAAGGGCACAGGAAGGTCACACTATGCTCCATCACACCACTCATGTTCTGTGACTTTGCACAGCACGACTCTGCTGAAAAAATAGAGACATTGGTGTTTTTTATTGGTTTTTTTTTTTTGAGAGAAAATAGGATGAAATCACAAAAAATCGAGGTAGCCTGCTTGGGTTCTCACCTTTGACCTCTAGTTCAACAGTATAGAAAACATCAAATCCTGAGATTCTCTGGACTCCACAAAGATACGACCCAGAATCCTTCAGGGTCAGACTAGAAATGGTCACTGTGAATATTCTTGACTTCCTGTCATCAGAGAGTCTGAATCGTCCATTTTGTGTGTTGCTAGAGGTGATCACTGCCTGCTGTCGACATGTGGAGGACCGGTTTCCTCTGCAGAAGAACTTCAGCTTGTCGACAGACTGAGAGTCGTACGAACAGCTGATGGTCACTGAACCTTCCTCAGTACTTTGGATTTTATTCACCGTGTCACAACATCTGTCTGACATTAAGATAAACAACAATATAAAAAATAACCTCCTCTTTGAGCATAAAAACAATGCTTAATTGAAAGAAACAAAAAACTCCTCAAGGAATATTGTTATCTTTGTTTGCTGTAATTTATTCCAATTTATTCATGTCTATTTATTTATTTATAATGCAGTAATAAAGCATTACTGCTTTATCAGTATCAAGCAGTAATGGAAGCAGTCAGTGTGTGTATCATGCCTAATTATAACTTAAATAAGTAACTAATAAAACATTATTTAACCTGCATTACTCAATGAGTACATTAGACACCACATATAAAAACGGTTATTGTTTGTCTTGTCCTAATCTTTACTGACATGTTGAAACACCAACTTCAATATTTACCTGCTTTTACTTCCAGCTTTCTTTCAATGCTTATATCTTTTCCTATCCTTGTCACGCCACACCAGTATTTCCCAGCGTCATGAAGTCGAAGGGCAGATATGGTCACTGTGAAAACTCGGGTTGTTTTATCGTCGTGAATGGAGTATTTTCCACTGCTTCCTTGTGATGTTGTTATAAGAACATCGGCGTAACGACAGTTGTTGTTGCACAGGTATTTCTGACGACCCTCGAATCCCCGATCGTAGGGGCAGGAGAGGTTCACGTCTCCGCCCTCATATCCAAACACCTGGATCGAACCTGCAGCGCTGCTTACAGGTGCTGGAGAGAGGAAACATTAACATGCTTTATTTTTTTAAATATTTTTACTTTAAAAGATTGTTTTCTATCTTAATAACTCAATACCAAATGTATCTGTATGTTTCCATGAGTACATGGAGTACCTTCAGTCAGTTCCTCAGAAACCAGTGGTGTTGTGGTTTTCATTGTGGTGCTCTGATGATAATCCACTGCCAGGAAAAAGAAGAAAAAAACTGTCAGTGCAGATTTTATGTTTTTACAGTTAAAGTTAAACCCGAAATGATTCATACTCCTGGGAGATTAAACATTTAGGTCTAAAGAAAGTAGTTAAAGTTTAGAAGTGTGCTTCTTCTTCTTAGAGGAAGCCATGGTGCTGCGGAGAAATCTCAACTTGACTCTGACAGAGAATCTGAGGATGACGGCAAGGAGGATTTCCAAAGAAATGGAGCTCATCAAACATCCAGTGGAAACATGTCAAAAGCTGGTCAGCAACTTTAAAGTCAGCTTGGCTGCTTCAATGCTAATAAAAGGTTTTCAACCTTGTTAATAAGAAGAGTAAAGGTTTCCCACATGGTGTGTTTATTTGAATGTAAATTAAAGCATCTAAATTATTTTGTTCAAACTGACACACAGTTCACACTGTTTCATTTCTTGTCAGCAGCTGATTTTGTGATTGTCTGGGAAAAGCTGTAGAAACAAAACCTGCCAGAGGTAATAAACACTTTGGGTTTACAGTTGTATATAAAATAGAAATATGATTCTGTCGGTAAATATTACACACTTGTAACACTTGTGGTGATTTCACTAGCGACTTTCTGATTGCAATATTATTCATAATCACTTCCTGAAGTATGAAACGCAGAAAGCCAGCAGCAATCTCATAAACCCTTGTCTTTAATATTCAGGTGATAATTGTAGAGCGTGTGCAGTTTGTTTGTGCGGTCTCTCAATATATCAAACACACACAGTACCTTTATCCTGTTCCTCTGATGCTGGTGGTGTGGTAGTAATGCTGCTCTGATGCTGATGCACTGTTAGAGAAATAAAACAACTCAATTTTAACACATTGTATTTTTTTTTTTACCGTGATCTTCGTCTACAGTAGCCAAACATCTCAGCACATTCAGGTTAAGTGAACTCTGAGCATTGAAATTTCCACACATGGTCAGATGATCTATGAAAATAGAAAACCAAAGAGGAAAAAAATAACACAAAAAACGTCAACACAAATGCACAGTTTCAAACCAGGAGCACAGTGAAAGCATAAGATCCCTCTCTGCCCCGTTTCCTCATGTTTTTCAAAACCTCACCGTCTGCGACAAGATCGAAAACTTTGAGGGCAATTGAAGAAGGTCAGACATTGTCATTTGCTAAACTTACCATTCCTGCTGCAACAAGGAGGCCTACTGAAACCGTTCTCTCTGTTTTGTGTGTGTGTGGCCTGGTCTCTCTGTTTTGTGTGTGTGTGGCCTGGTCTCTCTGTTTTGTGTGTGTGTGGCCTGGTCTCTCTCACCTTCTGTCGTGATGCTAGGTGGCAGAACCTCGAGGTTTTTTCTCCTCTTGCATTTTGTTCTTCTTTTTCTGTCACAACCAAGAAGTAAAATGAGGCCAACTGTGTAAAAACAAGAGAAAAACGCAGCTCATGCTGCAGCATCAAGGTCGACAACAATCAATCGAGGACATCCGTGGCATCAATGTTAATGGATCTAAACTGTACATCATAATTTATGACATATTTTAAAAAAAATTATCAAGCTTAACTAATTTGATGATGTATATTTGTCACCTGTGGGTTTTTTTTTTGTCAATTCTACCCAGATTTCTTTCATTAAGAATGTTCCACTTAAAAGAATTTGAGGTAAGGGTTCATCTCTCACCTTTGACCTCTTCAACAGCAGAGAAAACATCAAATCCTGAGATTCTCTGGACTCCACAAAGATACGACCCAGAATCCTTCAGGGTCAGACTGGAAATGGTCACTGTGAATATTCTTGACTTCCTGTCATCAGAGAGTCTGAATCGTCCATTTTGTGTGTTTCTAGAGTTGATCACTGCCTGCTGTTGACATGTGGAGGGCGGTTTCCTCTGCAAGAACTTCAGCTTGTCGACAGACTGAGAGTCGTACGAACAGCTGATGTTCACTGAACCTTCCTCAGTACTTTGGATTTTATTCGTCGTGTTTGCAACATCTGTCTGACAGGAAGAAAAAACTGTTTTCTACAGCAAAAGTTACACAAAAATGCAATTCTAAGAAGCAAAGAGACAGAAATGTAGAAATCTTTGAAAACTTTGACGTACGCGTCCAGGCCAGAAATAGTAGATGTTCATATCATATGTTTTAAGTTTTTAACAATTAAATACTGAAATAATATGACAGCAACAAAAGCACAAATCTCTTATTGTATTGTTGTTTCATTTGAACTGAAACAAATTTATGATCTAATACAAAACATTCAAAATTTTGATGAAGTTCAAAAATGTGCTTCAAACAATATGAGGTAATATTTTGCTGTTGTTCTTTTTAGGCAATCTGTGTTCAGTCGTATCAATCTTATTCTCTTCTACGTGAATTTTGTTTTTAAATCATGGCTCATTTAAGTGTAACACTCTCCAGCTGCCATCTTTGTGCTTTATTCAATCAAAAACATCTTATGTCTATATTTCAGCTGCTGTTGTGGTCATAGTCTTGTTCAGTTCGGCAGCATAACTGATCAATGATTATTTAAACAAAAACAGGAATCAACGTGGATCATCCATAGGTTTTTTTTTTATCTTACTTCTCCTTCTTCTTCTGCCTTTAATTTGTTGCTTTGTCTTATTTCTAAGGACAATCCGTTCAATGTAGAAATGAAATTAGTAGAAAAGTAATTTATCATTCCCGAGTTTCCACCATCCACCTTGACACACACCGACCTCCCTGGATTCAGCTTTTTTTCTGCATCTACCAGTGAGCTCGTACTTTATATCATTCGTAATTAAGAGTTTGATTATTTACCTGCTTTTACGTCCAGCTTTACTTCAGTGTAGATGTCTTTTCCTGCTCTGGTCACTCCACACCAATATTCCCCGGCGTCCTCCAAACGAAGACCAGAGATGGTCACTGCGACGACTCTTGCTCTTTTGTCGTCGTAAACGGAGTATTTGGTTTTATTTTCTTGTGAGGTCTTGATGAGAAAATCACTGTAGCCACAGCTGTTCTTACACAGGTACTTCTGTATGTCTCATATCCTGGATCGTACGGACAGGAAACCGTCACATCGCTCCCTCGTATCCAAACACACGGATCAAACCTGCGGCGCCGCTCACACAGCTCAGAGCTGCTGCAGAGAGAAGACAACATTAACTGAGTTTTCAAGTATTTTCTCCTCTTTAACATTGTGTATAATTTTTTATCATTTTCAGATCTGTTCCCATGAAATAAATGCAATGAAAAGCTTGTTCTTTTTCTATTTTTCTTAATCACCTGGCAGAAATATTTGTTTTGAAGAAACTTGTTTGGAGAAAATAAATCAACACCCAGCAAGACAATTTCCTCAAAATCAAATTTTATAACTTACTGCACAACATGAGCTGCAGGTTTTGAAGGTTCCACATCGTTGGTGAAGACAAGAAACTGAAGCAAAAACCAGAACAAACAGCAGTGAGAAATGTTTCTGAGGAAGCAGTGAGTCAATGGAGCAAACAAAACATTCAGAGCACATTTGGCAGATTTAAATCAACAACTGAGCCGATTTTTACTTGGTTTTGCTCCAGAATTTGCATGTATTTCACTCTTTCAGAGTCATTTCAACAACAGATTGAGTTGCTTTCACTCTTTCAGCTGTTAGATGTCAAGAATCCACAGGTGGCAATCCAGAGCAACAGCATCACCTTGTGGCCACTGCGGCTTTTATTCATGTATTATTTATTATTTTTACTGTCGGCTGGAATTAACGAGCCCATGAATGGAATATTGAAGCAGCTATTTCTGTCGTTGTACCTGAACATTGCAAACAGGAAGTTATTAATCATCATTATTTCACACACACACACACACACAAACACACACACGCACACACACACCACACACACACACACACACACACACACACACACACACACACACACACACACACACACACACACACACACACACACACACACACGCACACACACACGCACACACACACACACACCTACTAAGGCATGCTACTCGGTTTTACTGACATCGTGGGGATTCCTACACACGTCTACATCCCAGAATAACACGCGACCCAAACTCTTGAAATTTGCCTCTGAAAATACAATCATGAAGCACTTTCATCCCTAAAGCTTCCTGAATGACCCAAACCAAGAACGTCTGGGTTCTGGAACTCAATAAAAGGATGTATAAGTTCATACATAGATCTCTCTTCTGCTTTTGTTTCCTATGTTTGGTAAAATAGTCACAGCAGTAAATTGTCTGCGAAAATAAAAATAAATAGAAAAAAACATGAATAAATACATGAATAATCATGATAAATGAATAATAATTAAAAATAATGGTGGATAAAAAGCTTAAGACCAAATGCAAAATTAAATCATATACAAATCTATAAATCTCATGTTAAATAAATACAAAATATTACTTTTTATTTAAGTATTTTATATCAGCTTGAGTTATGCAGAACTGATCTGATCATTGCTATGGAAACGATCAGAAGCAAGACGTTGCGGCTGAAGTCCAGTGAGGTCACTGATGAGGTCACTGATGAGGTCACTGATGAGGTCACTGATGACATTTACATCACAATAGATCAAAGAGGTTCTGATGCTTAAAAGATTGAATCTGAAAGCATCAGCCAGAAGATACTGGAGCATCAGAGTAGAGCATCATCATTACACAGCTGTCATGTTTGGCCTAGCTAAAGCATTCGTCCCTTTTCTCATCCCCCTCGGTTGGGGAATTGGCTACGCGGTAACCACCAGCATGCAGAAGCTCACGGATCATACTTTTCCGGGAAGGATTCGAAAGAAAACGCCGATCAACGTGGAGAGGAGGATTTGCTCTGGAAGGGTCCAACACCCACTTCCACAGAACAGACTGACCCGAGTGGGACCTCGGCCTCTATCCCCTCAAGGACCGTCCGTACAGAGGACGACACCACTGCCTCTGAGCAAACCTGCCCGGCTGGGGAGGTTTGCTCAGAGCAGACAACTGGTGTTGTGGACTCTGTACCAGACAGTCCTGAGGGGATTCCGACTGTCGACGAACAAACTGACCCGGCCGGGGAAGTTTGTTCAGAGACGGCGGAACATGAGGGCGAGGGAGCGGTTGTAGAGAAGTCTCCCCCGGCTGGGGAAGACTTGTCTGCGACTGACCTCGCGCCAAAGCTGTGGCTGACGCCACAGAGAAAGCTTTGGTTTCCCTGGTCCCATCGTTGGCCCTTCCTTTAAATTCTCCTCTCCGCTCGTCTTACACAGGAACTTTTCCAATAAGATGTTCCCTGGCCGAGGAAGCTCAAAATACTCTGTCTGCAACAATTTCCGTTGGCCTAGAGATCGATTGTCCCCCGGACACGAAAAAAGAAGAAGTCGGCTCAGCTTTCCCAGGGACAGAGGGGACGGCATTGGTGGGCCATGGACTAGCGGACGATGGACTCCGCTACAGCTGGGTGGACGCTGCTCTCCAGAGCGTCCTGAACCTGGGCGTCACACGGAGGTGTCTCGCTCAGGAAAGGGACTTTCTGGAGGCTTCGTCCATCCCCAGTTGGACGAGGCTCATCTCTCTGCGGTCCGTGACCCCGGCAGACATTTTTGTACGGAGGACCTTTCCCCGGTGTTGATGGAGCTGAGGGAGAGGTGTCAGCCATCGGACCTGGGAAGGGACTTGGATATAAAATGTTTGTTGGAGTCGTCCATGGTCTGGCTGGACGCTTTCGGAAGTGCCACAGATAGGGAGTTGTACAACAACAACTCTTGTTCTGTCTGTGGCACGATGTTTCTTGAGCTGCTAAACAACGGCTCCCTGATCTCCCTTCCACCGGTGAGATTTCCAGCCAGCATTGCAACGCTCTTGTACTACTGGCTGGATGTGCGGGGGAAACGCCGTTGCTCAGTGTGCGAGTCGGCCTTGGAGAGAAAGCACTGCCTTACTAACAATAAGGTGCTAGTGTTTTTCCTCCACAGGCTGACCAGGAAAC
>NW_026562391.1:4385000-4402500 GCF_027474105.1 Poeciliopsis prolifica | reverse complement strand
ACCCTAAAAACACAGTTCCCCACACTGACACAAGGAAGTGGCAGCATTATGCTGTGGGTTCATGCAGGCGGTTAAGGGACGCGGATCAGAGTTCATGCATATGGACGAAACATCCAAGGGAATCCTGGGAAAGCCTATAAGTTATCATTATTCCAACAGTACCAAAAAATATTATAACATAAAACTTTAAGTTTGTATTGCAAGCACAAAAACTTGTGTCCACAGATGTGGCGGAAACGTATTTGTAAGATTGATCATGGTTTGGCCTAAAAACTTTGGACAGCAGTTTTCTTACATCTTCTCCCCTGCACGTTTCCTGCACTTCCACAAAGTCGAGCTTTTTCCCGTCTGCAACGACGGCGACGTCTGGAACTACATCACTACAACAAAAATAATAAGAAAACATGCTTATCATTAATAACATAAATATAAATACTTAAATAGTTAGAGGAACTGGTCATAGGAAACATGACTGAGGGCTGAGCTGTGGTTCTGAATGGTGCATCCTCTCAGCAAGAATATTTCCTGTTTCAATACAAGTAAAGCTGATTTTTCTGTCTATAGTTTATTTATTTTAGATCATTCATTGATGTTCTCCAGATTCTTTCTCTCATTGCAAAAGCTGCTGATTGTAACAGCATCTAGTGAATAAAAAGTGGATAAAGAAATAAGTTGCCACAAATTGAGGGTAGAAATAAAATTTATTTTAAAGTCAAACTGACAAATGACAAATATTATAGAAACACAAAATTTCATCATAACAATGTAACAGGTTGAAAATACTGCAGATATAATCTGCATTACTACCTTCAAAATTTAAAAAAACAGAGGCTGGTTCATCAAAAAGCTCTTATTTATTATGATGTGAGGAAAGTTAATGTAAGAAAACAAACTGCATCATTAAAACAATGATCAATTAGCATCTAAATCTTAAAACTAGTTAGAAATGTATAATAATTTCCTCTGCAGTGCATTTCATCATTTTGCTTTCCGACAATCAGAACAAAGATCTTCGTCTGTAACAAAGAGCTGGCTTTGCCAATCCTTCATCTCCTGTGTTTTACATGAAATGGTTGCAGTAGATTTGCTCAGTTTTCGTAGATTGCTGTGTATTCATCTGCATCTCCAGAGAGCAATTCTGTGCGCTGCGTCCTCTTCTGCTGTGAGAACATCGCATGATTGTTGTACATCTAAAAAGAAGAAATAGATTACAATGGTTGGCGTGGGCGAGTCAGGTTACTGTCAGGTTTAGTTTAACATTAAAATGCAACTCATGTTCGAAGCCCTAGTCCTCGATGCGGCTGTCGTGAATTCGAGTGTTGACTTGATGGCCTTTTGTCTTCCTTCATTCTCACAACCAACTTTCCTGTCTGACACCTTTCAAATTAAAGCCTCCGGAGAAAACAAACTCTTGAGAAAACTCCGGAGTAATGTAGCACTGTAATTGTCATTGTATCAACTAATGTTTTCATATAAAACATCTAAAGTGCCGCCTCTTGTTAGTACTGGGCCGTGTACAAAAAACCATTTGGACTTTGGTTTTCTTACATCTTCCTCACTCGTCACGTCTTGTGCATCTACTGCCTCCAGTTTGCTTGTGTTCATGTCGACTGCTGCTTCAAGTGAAACAAAGCAAATGAAAATAAATTAGCTTTTGTGCACATTTGCCTTTGTTGAAACGAAGACACGAAGCTCACCTGTCAACTGGCGACGTTTGGTCTTGCAAACTTTGACCAGGATGATTATCAGTATCAGCAGCAGAACAGGAAGTGCAGCGAAAAGCCAGTACAAAGCTACAGATGAAAGTCACAAATAAAGAGTAAAACAAATTCAAGATGAAATTACTTGACTTTCTCAAACACATTAGCCTTAAAGCACCATGCTGCTACAAGTAGGAAGGACTATTAGACAGTCCCTGAAGTCCACATGCTCCCCTATCGCTTCTTTTATACAGTTAGTCTTACTCTGATAATTCTTGAGTTGTAGTTTAGTTTAGAAACTTCTTAAATAACAAATGCTTTTTGCATATGATCACATGCAAAATGTGTTTTCTTCCAGGCTCTGTATACAGCTGCCACTCATAGAGAAGTGATATGGTTACCTGTCAAGGGAGAATAATAATTACTCAGAATAAATGGTGTCTACTGTTGAGTGAAACTTGAGCAAATGTTTGTGTAGAAAATGTTAAAAGTTTGGGTGCTAAAAAAGTGAGATGGCAGCGATAAGAGGTAATGACTCCCCCGTCTTTTTTGTGTCCAGTCCTGGGTGTTTGGACAAATATTCCACCTGGGAGTAGAGACACCATGTGTCGGTTCTGGGAGAGGCCATAAAGAGGGAGGAGTTTTGCACAAAGGTTTGTGGTGTTTCATGATGATGCTTAAGTGTAGAGATGAGATATAGTCCTTAAGACTAGCCAGCAGAAATTAGCAAAAACCTGGTGGGACTGTGCATGTGTGCTAAGATCATTTTAGGAGCTGCTTCTCAGTGTGCCTGTGTCTGTGTGTGGGTGTGTGTGTGTGTGTGGGGGTCTGTGTGTGTGTGTGTGTGTGCGTGCGTATGTATGTGTGTGTGGGTGTGTGTTTGTGGGGGGTCTGTGTGCGTGTGCGTGCGTATGTATGTCTGTGTGTGTGTGTGTGTGTGTGTGTGTGTGTGTGTGTGTGTGTGTGTGTGTGTGTGCCTGGGAAACACAGTACACTTCCACTTTACTAAGAAGTCAGGAAATAAAACCAATATTTAATGATTAGCATTTCTTAAAAATCAGAAAATAACACAATGGATGTTTCTTTCTGCTACTTTAGACCCAGAAAATGGAATAAAACAAGCCAGATTCAGAGTTTTATGCATGAATGCTACACCGATAATGAAAGAACATTACTGAGTAACACTACGGAGTCCATGCCTTCCTCTTTACGAAGCCAATCCTAGAACACGGGGCTGGTTTTTATCAAGTTATTTCCAGCTTGCACTAGAGAGCAACCAACTCTGATAAATACACACTATATATATACATGCCAGATATGAATGTGGGGCTCTCTGCCACAAGCTCGGTTTCATTTCATCATCTCACCTTTTATTACGGACTCCTCTGACACACCACGCTGTTCTTCTTCGTCTGTGACGAGTAAAACACCAACAATAATAAACTATTAGTTCATCACCACAATCATCACGTCAAAACGTCTGGTTCTGTGCAAGCAGCTCATGCTTGTACAATTTTCAAACTATCCTAGATTTATGATCTGCTTTATGAATAAAAGCATCATTATTACATTCAGTTTAAAATTTTAAAAGCAATAGGGTGGCCTCAGTGTATCATCATGCTCTTACCTACAGTCAGATGAAACTGGGTGTAGTTTCCAACGCTCCACTCGGGGTCTGATCTACACCAGTATGTCCCAGAATCCTCTGCTTCAGGTTTTGTGATCACCACAGAAAAAAGGTGGCATTAACACTATGCAGTGTGAATCTGCCTTGGTAAGTCATGTATGTGCAGTTGCTGCGCTGGTCTCCTTTGCAGAGGAACATCATGTTGTTGCGATGATGACGTGGATAAGGACACTGGAAGGTCACCGCACGTCCCACAATGAAACTCACGTTCTTTGACTCCACACAGCACCACTCTGACAAAAAACAACAAGTCACACTCTTCTATGACAATTGATCTCAACAAAGGTAGTTAGTTTGACTTCTCACCTTTGACCTCTAGTTCAACAGCAGAGAAAACATCAAATCCTGAGATTCTCTGGACTCCACAAAGATACGACCCAGAATCCTTCAGGGTCAGACTGGAAATGGTCACTGTGAATATTCTTGACTTCCTGTCATCAGAGAGTCTGAATCGTCCATTTTGTGTGTTGCTAGAGTTGATCACTGCCTGCTGTCGACATGTGGAGGGCCGGTTTCCTCTGCAGAAGAACTTCAGCTTGTTGACAGACTGAGAGTCGTACGAACAGCTGATGGTCACTGAACCTTCCTCAATACTTTGAATTTTATTCACCGTGTCACAACATCTGTCTGATAGGAAGAGAAGAAAGTCTGTCAGGTAGTAAAAGTATAACTGTACAGTTTACCAGAAACATTTGAATTAAATACATCAGCTTATGTAAAGTTGATCACAATCTATTAATTTGAGTGCATTAAAATGTTTTTTTTTAAACTGCAAAAAACGTAAAACAACAAGTGATATTTAATGCATGCCTACTTGCTTATACAGTAATACTTGAAATATAAATTTAATTAAATATAATTTATTTTTTATTTAAATGATCAATTATTATGTGTGTAAAAAGTCCAGATGTTTCTTTTATTTACATTGTTTGATCAGATTTCAGTCTTTTTAAAGTCTGTCTGACTTCCTGAAACTTCCTGATGTGTCTCAGTTTTTCATTCTATTGGAGTTTGAAGAACAGCAAGTATATCTGGATAGACTTAATATAAAATGTTGCCATGGATGTTGAACCTTTAAGGAACAAATCCTCATCTGAGCCTAATCAATGATGAACAGCTGCTCACAAACAGGGCAGAAAAACCTGCAAGACCCTGAGAGTCTTTATAAACTAGGAAATATCATAAATATGACAACTGTTATATCTATGTCCACGTTCACACTGATATATTTATGATCATTTAATATTGACATATCTTCATAGAAGTTATTGATAAAAACCAAGAAAAATTTAACTGTGTTGATTCTGTGTTCACATAGTTTTAATTCCCTTGCTTTCCTTCCCAAAGCCTCAAAGTCTTTCACTGTAATTCAACATTTACTGTCAGTGTAAATCAGTTCTGACCGTCTGATTTCATTAAGACAGAATGAGGGAAGCTCAAAATGTTGCATCTCAGAGTCGCTTAAAACCGGAAACATTTTTGCCAAATCATCATTGTCTGTTTGTTCTGTAAAGTTCAGTCTATTATGTTAACTCAAATGTTTAACCTGCAGTTAAAACTATTTACCTTCTCTTACTTCCAGCTTTACTTCAGTGGAGATATCTATTCCTCTTCTGCTCACTCCACACCAGTATGTTTGTTCATCATCCAAATGAAGATCATAAATGGTCACAGAGAAGATTCTTGATGTTTTGTCATCATAGGTGGAGTATTTGGTCTGATTTGTTTGTGATCTTGTTAAAACATCGTTATTGTCACATGGGTCTTTACACAGATACTTCTCATAACTTTCATAACCTTCGTCATATGAACAAGGAACATTCACGTCTCTTCCTTTGTATCCAAACACATGGATCAAACCTGCAACACGACTCACACAACACACAGCAGCTGGAAACAGGAGAGAACAAAAATATAATTTAATGCAACTAACTTTAATTTTAAATCATTGTCTTTTGCAAAAATAGAAATTCTTAGTCTGACTCCTCAGCAAACTGTAAGTATATAATAGAAAAGGCCACATCTATAAAAGACAATGATTAGATTGTAAATGTATTTATTTAAATGCAAATAGAAAATCAAAAGTAGTATGTCAGCGACTACAGAGGGAGCCATCTTGTCTATTTGATTTTATTCTACTGTTTTATGACGTTAAGATGACAAAATCTGCATTTTAAAGCCACTGGAAACTGTTTAATTTATATTAGTAGACAAATTAATACTAAAACTCACCAGATAAGATGAAAAACACAATCTGGAAGCTCCACATCTTTGCACTACTGAGGACGACAAACCAAACCAGAAATAACATTGAGGTGAAGCATGAAGGAAACCACATTGATCTGATGAGTTCAGCCCTCTGCACAAACATCAGCAAAACTCATGAGTGAGGTCTAAATGATCATTTCCTCTATTTTTCAAATGCTACAACCAAAATACTTAAAGAGTTAGAGGAACTGGTCATAGGAAACATGACTGAGGGCTGAGCTGTAGTACTGAGTGCTGCATCATCTCAGCAAGAATATTTTCTGTTTCAATACAAGTAAAGCAGATTTTTCTGTCTATAGTTTATTTCTTTTAGATCATTCATTGATGTTCTCCAGGTTCTTTCTCTCATTGCAAAAGCTGCTGATTATAACAGCATCTAGTGAATAAAAAGTGGATAAAGAAATGTTGCCACAAATTGAGAGTAGAAATAAAATTTATTTTAAAGTCAAAATGACAAATGTTATAGAAACATAAAAATATCACCATAACAATGTAACGGGTTTAAAATACTGCAGATATAATCTGCATTACTACCTTCATGATTTAAAAAGAAACAAAGGCTGGTTCATCAAAAAGCTCTTATTTATTATTATGTGAGAAAAGTTAATGTAAGAAATCAAACTGCATCATTAAAACAATGATCAATTAGCATCTAAATCTTAAAACTAGTTAGAAATGTATAATAATTTCCTCTAATTTCATCATTTTGCTTTCCAACAATCAGGAAAATGTTAAAAGTTTGGGTGCTAAAAAAGTGAGATGGCAGCGGGAAGAGGTAATGACTCCTCCGTCTTTTTTGGACAAATATCCCACCTGGTAGTAGAGACACCATGTGACGGTTCTGGGAGAGGCCATAAAGAGGGAGGAGTTTTGCACAAAGGTGTTTGTGGTGTTTCATGATGATGCTTAAGTGTAGAGATGAGATATAGTCCTTAAGACTAGCCTGCAGAAATGAGCAAAAACCTGGTGGGACTGTGCATGTGTGCTAAGATCATTTTAGGAGATGCTTCTCAGTGAGGTGTGTGTGTGTGTGTGTCTGTGTGTGTGTGTGGGTAAAGTAACACAATGGGTGTTTCTTTCTGCTACTTTAGACCCAGGAAACGGAATAAAACAAGCCAGATTCAGTGTTTTATGCGTGAATGCTACACCAATAATGAAAGAGCATTACTGAGTAACACTACGGAGTCCATGCCTTCCTCTTTACGAAGCCAATCCTAGAACATGGGGCTGGTTTTTATCAAGTTATTTCCAGCTTGCACTAGAGAGCAACCAACTCTGATAAATACACACCATATATATACATGCCAGATATGAATGTGGGGCTCTCTGCCACAAGCTCGGTTTTATTTCATCATCTCACCTTTTATTACGGACTCCTCTGACACACCACGCTGTTCTTCTTCGTCTGCGACGAGTAAAACACCAACAATAATAAACTATTAGTTCATCACCACAATCATCATGTCAAAACATCTGGTTCTGTGCAAGCAGCTCATGCTTGTACAATTTTTCATCTAACTGGATAAAAAGAATGAATTTGACATTGATTGAAGTCCACTTTTCCCTGATAAGTCTGTTTGAAATGTGTTTAAATAAGAAGAACTTCAGTCTGGTTAAAACAAGGCCCATAAACAACATGTTTCTTTGAGGTTGCTCTGTTATACTTCTTGAAATCGACTGCAAATTAAGTGTCTGCTTTGGTCCAGTTAAGCAGAACTCTTTAGATTGCATTTTTGGAGAAGAGAAGATATCCACACATTAAATTTGAACACGCTGAATATGAAGGCGAGAATGAAAGAAAAAAAAAAACAGTTTCATTTCCCCATCTCACCTTCCACTTTGGGCTTTTCAAGCAACATGTTGCTTGTTGCTTTCACTGCAACAAGCAACATGCCAATTCTAAGAAAATGCAAGTATTCAATACAAAACATAAAAACCATGCATCCATTTTGGTTGTTAGATTTTCAGTTTACGTTTGTATCGCCGTGCTCTGAACATTGTGCAGTGTGAATATACCTTTATAAGACATGCTGCTCTGGTTAGAGGAACATCATGTTGTTACGATGAACACTTGAAGGTTGCAGCATGTCCCTTAGTGCCATGCTTCAAAAATCTGACCCAGAGTCATTCAGTCAGATTGAAAGATGTCACAGTGAATATTGATGCCTTCCTGTCATCACTGGACACTGAGCCATCCTCACGAACACATTTCAATTCAAAGCTCCAGTTTATTCACATTTATTCTATCATTTAGATGTGCAGTTTAGAGTTTAGATATTTCTCACACTGCTTACACCTGTCATGTTTTGTTCATTTTTACAGATACAATTGCGTTTCCTCATTTGTGCATAGTTTGACATTGTGAGATAATTATTTTATTTTGCTGGTTTAGCTGTTTGTCCTCCTTTCCCTTTTTTTTCACCTCTGACAAATGAAAATTGCTCTGAAATAAGACCTAAAAAATCTAATCTGAGTACTTAAATAAAGATTCACATTAATTTAGGCTTAAATAGTCCATTGAGAATTATTTCATATCGTCCCCACGACCCCCGCAGACGAAGCTTTGGACGTCCTCTAAAACATCTGCAGCTGATGTGTCTGCAAACCGAAGCTTCGATTCTTTATCTGGAAACTTTTCTCTCTGAAAAAAAAAAAAAGATGCATACATTATGGAATTGATTTATGTCAATTTTTGTCTTCACATTGAAGACAAAAACAAGCTCACCTTTCAATGTTTTGTGACATTTATTCTTGTAAACTTTAACTAGGACCAATGTCACCATCAGCAGCAGCCCAGCAGCTAAAGCAAGCAGGGCATAGAAAGCTGGATCTGAAAGTTGGTGGAGAGTCGCGTCTGCCATGATTAGAAAAAAGAGAAGAAACGTTTATGCACATACAACGCTATTTCTCAAACACATTAAAATAACAACTTAGAGTGTTTGAAGTGAGATAATTAAGGCTTTTAGGCATAAATCCAGGTGGTTTGACTTGAACATGTTGTCACATCGGTTTTAGGAGGAAAAAACACCTTCACATAAACTCCTGAGACACTGATAAAGGCTTCATCCTCTACAGAACCAACTACCTGGATTTATAAGAGTTATCTTCTGCAGGTCACTAACAGAACCTGAAAAATTAAACAAAGGATCATAATGAGCAGAGGTTTTGGTTTGAGCTCTTCTCAATAGACATCAACCAACCAATCTGTCTCCAGATTCTAACCTTGGACAGCAAAATAAATACTGTCTAGTTGGCAAAAAAAAAAAACCATATCAACCAAATCCTTCAAACAATCCACTAAAGCCAAGAGATGACGTGTTCAGGATACACTTTTCCCCGATGGTTTTCTCTACATAGTGTCACTTATTTTTCTGTTTTCATGCAGAAAGCATCTGCTCTCAGCTTCCGCAGCAAACACAGCATCACCCAAATAGACTGACATGATCTCATGCAGTTGGTGATGAAGCTGGCAAACAGTGGGGATTCACTTATTCTGTAAGTTTGTGCGAACCCAAGAGCACTTGAATCCCATTCAAGCTGAATTTTGGCTGAGTTTAAATTGTTAAATGTTTTTACACCTGATGTACAAAACTGAGGTTGTTTTCAGTGAGGTGGTTTCTGTAGATGCCTCTCTCACCTACAGAAAGATGAAAGCGGGTGGAGTTTCCAACATTCGCCTCTGGGCCGGAGCCACACCAGTACGTTCCAGCATCTCCTGCTTCCAGCTTCGTGACTGTCACAGAGAAAGAGCTGGAGGAAACATTGATCAGAATGAACCGACTTTGATCCATCATGTCTGTGCAGTTGCTGGCTCTGTCTCCCTTGCAGAGGAACATTGTGTCATTGGGATGCTGGGGTGCATAAGGGCACAGGAAGGTCACACTATGCTCCATCACACCACTCATGTTCTGTGACTTTGCACAGCACGACTCTGCTGAATGAAAATAGAGACATTGGTGTTTTTTATTGGTTTTTTTTTTGAGAGAAAATAGGATGAAATCACAAAAAATCGAGGTAGCCTGCTTGGGTTCTCACCTTTGACCTCTAGTTCAACAGCAGAGAAAACATCAAATCCTGAGATTCTCTGGACTCCACAAAGATACGACCCAGAATCCTTCAGGGTCAGACTAGAAATGGTCACTGTGAATATTCTTGACTTCCTGTCATCAGAGAGTCTGAATCGTCCATCTTGTGTGTTGCTAGAGTTGATCACTGCCTGCTGTTGACATGTGGAGGGCCGGTTTCCTCTGCAGAAGAACTTCAGCTTGTCGACAGACTGAGAGTCGTACGAACAGCTGATGGTCACTGAACCTTCCTCAGTACTTTGGATTTTATTCACCGTGTCGCAACATCTGTCTGACATTAAGATAAACAACAATATAAAAAATAACCTCCTCTTTGAGCATAAAAACAATGATTAATTGAAAGAAACAAAAACTCCTCAAGGAATATTGTTATCTTGTTTACTGTAATTTATTCCAATTTATTCATTTCTATTTATTTATTTATAATGCAGTAATAAAGCATTACTGCTTTATCAGTATCAAGCAGTAATGGAAGCAGTCAGTGTGTGTATCATGCCTAGTTATAACTTAAATAAGTAACTAATAAAACATTATTTAACCTGCATTACTCATTGAGTACATTAGACACCACATATAAAAACGGTTATTGTTTGTCTTGTCCTAATCTTTACTGACATGTTTTGAAACACCAACTTCAATATTTACCTGCTTTTACTTCCAGCTTTCTTTCAATGCTTATATCTTTTCCTATCCTTGTCACGCCACACCAGTATTTCCCAGCGTCATGAAGTCGAAGGGCAGATATGGTCACTGTGAAAACTGGGTTGTTTTATCGTCGTGAATGGAGTATTTTCCACTGCTTCCTTGTGATGTTGTTATAAGAACGTCGGCGTAATGACAGTCGTTGTTGCACAGGTATTTCTGACGACCCTCGAATCCCCGATCATAGGGGCAGGAGAGGTTCACGTCTCCGCCCTCATATCCAAACACCTGGATCGAACCTGCAGCGCTGCTTACAGGTGCTGGAGAGAGGAAACATTAACATGCTTTATTTTTTTAAATATTTTTACTTTAAAATATTGTTTTCTATCTTAATAACTCAATACCAAATGTGTCTGTATGTTTCCATGAGTACATGAAGTACCTTCAGTCAGTTCCTCAGAAACCAGTGGTGTTGTGGTTTTCATTGTGGTGCTCTGATGATAATCCACTGCCAGGAAAAAGAAGAAAAAAACTGTCAGTGTAGATTTCATGTTGTTACAGTTAAAGTTAAACCCGAAATGATTCATACTCCTGGGAAATTAAACATTTAGGTCTAAAGAAAGTAGTTAAAGTTTAGAAGTGTGCTTCTTCTTCTTAGAGGAAGCCATGGTGCTGCGGAGAAATCTCAACTTGACTCTAACAGAGAATCTGAGGATGACGGCAAGGAGGATTTCCAAAGAAATGGAGTTCATCAAACATCCAGTGGAAACATGTCAAAAGCTGGTCAGCAACTTTAAAGTCAGCTTGGCTGCTTCAATGCTAATAAAAGGTTTTCAACCTTGTTAATAAGAAGAGTAAAGGTTTCCCACATGGTGTGTCTATTTGAATGTAAATTAAAGCATCTAAATTATTTTGACCAAAACTGACACACAGTTCACACTGTTTCATTTCTTGTCAGCAGCTAATTTTGTGATTGTCTGGGAAAAGCTGTAGAAACAAAACCTGCCAGAGGTAATAAACACTTTGGGTTTACAGTTGTATATAAAAAAGAAATATGATTCTGTCGGTAAATATTACACACTTGTAACACTTGTGGTGATTTCACTAGCGACTTTCTGATTGCAATATTATTCATATTCACTTCCTGAAATATGAAACGCAGAAAGCCAGCAGCAATCTCATAAACCCTTGTCTTTAATATTCAGGTGATAATTGGAGAGCGTGTGCAGTTTTGTTTGTGCGGTCTCTCAATATATCAAACACACACAGTACCTTTATCCTGTTCCTCTGATGCTGGTGGTGTGGTAGTAATGCTGCTCTGATGCTGATGCACTGTTACAGAAAATAAAACAACTCAATTTTAACACATTGTATTTTTTTTTTTTTACCGTGATCTTTCGTCTACAGTAGCCAAACATCTCAGCACATTCAGGTTAAGTGAACTCTGAGCATTGAAATTTCCACACATGGTCAGATGATCTATGAAAATAGAAAACCAAAGAGGAAAAAAATAACACAAAACATGTCAACACAAATGCACAGTTTCAACCAGGAGCACAGTGAAAGCATAAGATCCCTCTCTGCCCCGTTTCCTCATGTTTTTCAAAACCTCACCGTCTGCGACAAGATCGAAAACTTGGAGGGCAATTGAAGAAGGTCAGACATTGTCATTTGCTAAACTTACCATTCCTGCTGCAACAGGGAGGCCTACTGAAACCGTTCTCTCTGTTTTGTGTGTGTGTGGCCCGGTCTCTCTGTTTTGTGTGTGTGTGGCCTGGTCTCTCTGTTTTGTGTGTGTGTGGCCCGGTCTCTCTGTTTTGTGTGTGTGTGGCCTGGTCTCTCTCACCTTCTGTCGTGATGCTAGGTGGCAGAACCTCGAGGTTTTTTTCTCCTCTTGCATTTTGTTCTCCTTTTTCTGTCACAACCAAGAAGTAAAATGAGGCCAACTATGTAAAAAAACAAGAGAAAAACGCAGCTCATGCTGCAGCATCAAGGTCTACAACAATCGAGGACATCCGTGGCATCAATGTTAATGGATCTAAACTGTACATCATAATTTATGACATATTTTAAAAAAAATTATCAAGCTTATCTAATTTTTGATGATGTTATATTTGTCACCTGTGGGTTTTTTTTTGTCAATTCTACCCAGATTTCTTTCATTAAGAAATGTTCCACTTAAAAGAATTTGAGGTAAGGGTTTCATCTCTCACCTTTGACCTCCAGCTTAAGGGCAGAGAAAACATCAAATCCTGAGATTCTCTGGACTCCACAAAGATACGACCAGAATCCTTCAGGGTCAGACTGGAAATGGTCACTGTGAATATTCTTGACTTCCTGTCATCAGAGAGTCTGAATCGTCCATCTTGTGTGTTTCTAGAGTTGATCACTGCCTGCTGTCGACATGTGGAGGGCCGGTTTCCTCTGCAGAAGAACTTCAGCTTGTCGACAGACTGAGAGTCGTACGGACAGCTGATGGTCACTGAACCTTCCTCAGTACTTTGGATTTTATTCGTCGTGTTGCAACATCTGTCTGACAGGAAGAAAAAACTGTTTTCTACAGCAAAAGTTACAGAAAAATGCAATTCTAAGAAGCAAAGAGACAGAAATGTAGAAATCTTTGAAAACTTTGACGTACTTGTCCAGGCCAGAAATAGTAGAATGTTCATATCATATGTTTTAAGTTTTTAACAATTAAATACTGAAATAATATGACAGTAAACAAAAAGCACAAATCTCTTATTGTATTGTTGTTTTCATTTGAATGAAACAAATTTCTGATCTAATACAAAACATTCAAAATTTTGATGAAGTTTCAAAAATGTGCTTCAAACAATATGAGGTACTATTTTGCTGTTGTTCTGTTTTAGGCAATCTGTGTTCAGTCGTATCAATCTTATTCTCTTCTATGTGAATTTGTTTTTAAATTATGACTCATTTAAGTGTAACACTCTCCAGCTGCCATCTTTGTGCTTTATTCAATCAAAAACATCTTATGTCTATATTTCAGCTGCTGTTGTGGTCATAGTCTTGTTCAGTTCGGCAGCATAACTGATCAATGAATTATTTAAACAAAAAAAGGAATCAACGTGGATCATCCATAGGTTTTTTTTTCTTACTTATCCTTCTTCTTCTGCCTTTAATTTGTTGCTTTGTCTTATTTCTAAGGACAATCCGTTCAATGTAGAAATGAAATTAGTAGAAAAGTAATTTATCATTCCCATGTTTCCACCATCCACCTTGACACACACCGACCTCCCTGGATTCAGCTTTTTTCTCTGCATCTACCAGTGAGCTCATACTTTATTATTCGTATGATTAAGAGTTTGATTATTTACCTGCTTTTACGTCCAGCTTTACTTCAGTGTAGATGTCTTTTCCTGCTCTGGTCACTCCACACCAATATTCCCCGGCGTCCTCCAAACGAAGACCAGAGATGGTCACTGCGACGACTCTTGCTCTTTTGTCGTCGTAAACGGAGTATTTGGTTTCATTTTCTTGTGAGGTCTTGATGAGAAAATCACTGTAGCCACAGCTGTTCTTACACAGGTACTTCTGGTATCTCTCATATCCTGGATCGTACGGACAGGAAACCGTCACATCGCTCCCCTCGTATCCAAACACACGGATCAAACCTGCGGCGCCGCTCACACAGCTCAGAGCTGCTGCAGAGAGAAGACAACATTAACTGAGTTTTCAAGTATTTTCTCCTCTTTAACATTGTGTATAATTTTTTATCATTTTCAGATCTGTTCCCATGAAATAAATGCAATGAAAAGCTTGTTCTTTTTCTATTTTCTTAATCACCTGGCAGAAATATTTGTTTTAAAGAAACTTGTTTGGAGAAGAATCAACACCCAGCAAGACAATTTCCTCAAAATCAAATGTTATAACTTACTGCACAACATGAGCTGCAGGTTTTGAAGGTTCCACATCGTTGGTGAAGACAAGAAACTGAAGCAAAAACCAGAACAAACAGCAGTGAGAAATGTTTCTGAGGAAGCAGTGAGTCAATGGAGCAAACAAAACATTCAGAGCACATTTGGCAGATTTAAATCAACAACTGAGCCGATTTTACTTGGTTTTGCTCCAGAATTTGCATGTATTTCACTCTTTCAGAGTCATTTCAACAACAGATTGAGTTGCTTTCACTCTTTCAGCTGTTAGATGTCAAGAATCCACAGGTGGCAATCCAGAGCAACAGCATCACCTTGTGGCCACTGCGGCTTTTATTCATGTATTATTTATTATTTTTACTGTCGGCTGGAATTAACGAGCCCATGAATGGAATATTGAAGCAGCTATTTCTGTCGTTGTACCTGAACATTGCAAACAGGAAGTTATTAATCATCATTATTTCACACACACACACACACACACACACACACACACACGCACGCACGCACGCACGCACGCACACACACACACACACACACACACACGCACACACACACACACACACACAAACCTACTAAGGCATGATACTCGGTTTTACTGACATCGTGGGGATTCCTACACACGTCTACATCCCAGAATAACACGCGACCCAAACTCTTAAAATCTGCCTCTGAAAATACAATCATGAAGCACTTTCATCCCTAAAGCTTCCTGAATGACCCAAACCAAGAACGTCTGGGTTCTGGAACTCAATAAAAGGATGTATAAGTTCATACATAGATCTCTCTTCTGCTTTTGTTTCCTATGTTTGGTAAAATAGTCACAGCAGTAAATTGTCTGCGAAAATAAAAATAAAAAGAAAAAAAACATGAATAATACATGAATAATCATGATAAATGAATAATAATTAAAAATAATGGTGGATAAAAAGCTTAAGACCAAATGCAAAATTAAATCATATACAAATCTATTAATCTCATGTTAAATAAATACAAAATATTACTTTTATTTAAGTATTTTATATCAGCTTGAGTTATGCAGAACTGATCTGATCATTGCTATGGAAACGATCAGAAGCAAGACGTTGCGGCTGAAGTCCAGTGAGGTCACTGATGAGGTCACTGATGAGGTCACTGATAAGGTCACTGATGAGGTCATAGATGAGGTCACTGATGAGGTCACTGATGAGGTCACTGATGAGGTCATAGATGAGGTCACTGATAAGGTCACTGATAAGGTCACTGATGAGGTCATAGATGACATTTACATCACAATAGATCAAAGAGGTTCTGATGCTTAAAAGATTGAATCTGAAAGCATCAGCCAGAAGAAGATACTGGAGCATCAGAGTAGAGCATCATCATTACACAGCTGTCATGTTTGGCCTAGCTAAAGCATTCGTCCCTTTTCTCATCCCCCTCGGTTGGGGAATTGGCTACGCGGTAACCACCAGCATGCAGAAGCTCACGGATCAGTACTTTTCCGGGAAGGATTCGAAAGAAAACGCCGATCAACGTGGAGAGGAGGATTTGCTCTGGAAGGGTCCAACACCCACTTCCACAGAACAGACCGACCCGAGTGGGACCTCGGCCTCTATCCCTTCAAGGACCGTCCGTACAGAGGACGACACCACTGCCTCTGAGCAAACCTGCCCGGCTGGGGAGGTTTGCTCAGAGCAGACAACTGGTGTGGTGGACTCTGTACCAGACAGTCCTGAGGGGATTCCGACTGTCGACGAACAAACTGACCCGGCCGGGGAAGTTTGTTCAGAGACGGCGGAACATGAGGGCGAGGGAGCGGTGTGTAGAGAAGTCTCCCCCGGCTGGGGAAGACTTGTCTGCGACTGACCTCGCGGCCAAAGCTGTGGCTGACGCCACAGAGAAAGCTTTGGTTTCCCTGGTCCCATCGTTGGCCCTTCCTTTAAATTCTCCTCTCCGCTCGTCTTACACAGGAACTTTTCCAATAAGATGTTCCCTGGCCGAGGAAGCTCAAAATACTCTGTCTGCAACAATTTCCGTTGGCCTAGAGATCGATTGTCCCCCGGAGAGGAAAAAAGAAGAAGTCGGCTCAGCTTTCCAGGGACAGAGGGGACGGCATTGGTGGGCCATGGACTAGCGGACGATGGACTCCGCTACAGCTGGGTGGACGCTGCTCTCCAGAGCGTCCTGAACCTGGGCGTCACACGGAGGTGTCTCGCTCAGGAAAGGGACTTTCTGGAGGCTTCGTCCATCCCCAGTTGGACGAGGCTCATCCTCTCTGCGGTCCGTGACCCCGGCAGACATTTTTGTACGGAGGACCTTTCCCCGGTGTTGATGGAGCTGAGGGAGAGGTGTCAGCCATCGGACCTGGGAAGGGACTTGGATATAAAATGTTTGTTGGAGTCGTCCATGGTCTGGCTGGACGCTTTCGGAAGTGCCACAGATAGGGAGTTGTACAACAACAACTCTTGTTCTGTCTGTGGCACGATGTTTCTTGAGCTGCTAAACAACGGCTCCCTGATCTCCCTTCCACCGGTGAGATTTCCAGCCAGCATTGCAACGCTCTTGTACTACTGGCTGGATGTGCGGGGGAAACGCCGTTGTTCAGTGTGCGAGTCGGCCTTGGAGAGAAAGCACTGCCTTACTAACAATAAGGTGCTAGTGTTTTTCCTCCACAGGCTGACCAGGAAACACCGGATAGTTTCCAGTCAGGTCGTGGATGTGCCGGCCAAATGCAAAGGTGGTACTGAAAGGTACCACCTGTCTTCCGTTGTTTGTGGGGGATCCGAGCCGACCCACTTCTACACTTATGTAGTGAAAGGGGGACAACTAACCAAGGCCACAAACCAGAACGTCTGCAGTGTGGACTTCACTGACTGCACTGAGGACATTTCCACTAATGGATTCATTTTTATTTACGAAAAATTGTAACATCTGTGACAGTTATACGGCCCTCCGGAAGATGATGAAGGTGCCTTTGGAGAGAAGCCGAAAATATTAAATTCAAAAGAAGAAAAAGATCCCAGAAGACCTAACATTTATGGGACAGGAAAGACCACTGGGAGGGAGGACCACTCGGAGGGAGGACCACTCGGAGGGAGGACCACTCGGAGGGAGGACCAATCGGAGGAGGACCACTCGGAGGGAGGACCACTCGGAGGGAGGACCAATCGGAGGGAGGACCACTCGGAGGGAGGACCAGTAGGAGGCGAGGACACGGAGGGAGGACACGGAGGAGGACAC
>NW_026562391.1:4342500-4382500 GCF_027474105.1 Poeciliopsis prolifica | reverse complement strand
GGGCTCCAAAGAGGCATTAGCTGAAAACAATGCGTCTGCAAGGCCCAAGCTGGAATTTTCTACTGTTTATCAAAAACGCGACTTTCAGAAGCTTTTTATCTAATTCAGACACTATTTTAGTTATTTTATTTAGTTATTAGTTCAAGTCTTTTAAATCCATAGGATAATATGAAGGTTAGGGTTAAAACATTTCTGATTCTTTTGCACAGTCAGCTGACTGCCTCTCCACACTGAATAGTTCATTTAAAGCTATTCTTAACTGTAAGGTTTTCATTCTCGAACGATAGTAAGTTGCCAGAAATTGAATACATGAAACTAATTTCAAAAAAGCTTGGTACCCTGACACACGACACGCCAAGACGTTATTTTTTATTTCTACAAAGTGAGTCAGAAAATGACCAAAGAAACTCTATTTTGATGCCAGTTCCATCTGTGTCAGCAAAAGTGATTCTCATAAAGCATTTTTCAGAAAAGAAGAGCAACTTCTGCTTCTATGTTCATGAAGGAAGTTAAACGCAACTAAAAGTATTTTATTCTCGAAGGAAATCACCAATATTTGCAGGCTTTTATCTTTCTCTTGTCAGCAGAGCTAGTTGAGCTTAAATAGATTTGTTCTTAAGAGAAACAAATCCATTTAAGAAAAATATTAAGACATATTCACTACTCAAATTAATATGCTGTTTTTTGGTTCCGATTCCTTTGCTTTAGTCACGTTTTCAGTTCAAAAATTAGATGTGAAACCTGTGATTTACTGTTGTGTCATTTATGCAACATAAAACAAATGATTAAACGACAACGAAGGTAAACAGTCACTTATACAGAATAATACATTTAAACATAATATACACATAAAATATAACTGTTAATGAGATTTGTGTTCCTTTCATCTCCACTTGTTTATTTGTATGTATTTTTATTTACAGGTGGGCAAAATGTAGCTTTTTTTGTGTGGGTAAAAATACGATTGTTTCAATAAAATCAAGCCGCACAAATATGTGCAGTGAAAAAGAAACATTAAAGCGACACAAGTTTGAAGCAAAATAGTTTTTGTAAATCTTGAGACACAGAAAAATGTATTCTGAATAACAATTGCAGTATTTTCAGAGAAGAAAATATTCCTTTCTGAGTGTTTCAGAGAAGCCGCAAAATAAAAACCAAATCTCTGTGTATTAGTGAAGCGTTAAACTGCTCTCCGTCACTTAAATTTATGGAAACTCTCGTTGCCGTAGATGTCCTCAGCTGCTGTGATGTTTTCATAGTCAAGTTCGTCTTCATCCACATCACTAAAGTGACGGCTGGCGTGTTGTTGCTGTGACCTCATCACTATGGAGTCGTGGTTCTGATACACCTGAAGGAAACAGCAGATCACATTTCATCAGCACACGATGCGACAAAGACGATTTCATAAAGACGCTTCGAAATACACAGATGTGCACTGCTGTAGTAATGCTTCGATCTTTGTCCTCGGTTTCACTTCATCTGAAAACATCTGAATGTTGTGAAAAAGTTCAATATTTTGTCAACCTCTCATTGCAGAAAATGAAAGTCACACAGCTCAATTACTCATCCCGTGAAATATTTTAAGCCCTTTTTTCTTGTAAATGTTGACTATCATGGCCTGCAGCTGATGGAAATCCAAAATTCAACGTCTGAAAGAATTAGAATGTTGTGAAAAATGTACGACATATTCTTATAAAGTTGAGTGGAGGGAATTTTTAGACATTTTTGGAAAAATGTCTAAAAATAGCTCATGTTTTTTTTTTTTTTTTTTTTTTTTTGCAAATTACGTATCTTTGGTCAGACTGATGTTAAACTTCATTGTGCTTTATAAGACTTTCTAACACTGCAGATCACCCTAAAAACACAGTTCCCCACACAGAGACAAGGAAGTGGCAGCATTATGCTGTGGGTTCATGCAGGCGGTT
The DNA here is from genome assembly GCF_027474105.1 of Poeciliopsis prolifica. Classification (NCBI taxonomy): domain Eukaryota; kingdom Metazoa; phylum Chordata; class Actinopteri; order Cyprinodontiformes; family Poeciliidae; genus Poeciliopsis; species Poeciliopsis prolifica. Next base: position 4,380,575 of record NW_026562391.1, on the reverse strand, counting down.
AAGGGGACGCGGATCAGAGTTCATGCATAGACGGACGAAGCATCCAAGGGAATCCTGGGAAAGCCTATAAGTTATTATTATTCCAACAGTACCAAAAAATATTATAACATAAAACTTTAAGTTTGTATTGCAAGCACAAAAACTTGTGTCCACAGATGTGGCGGAAACGTATTTTTAAGATTGATCATGGTTTGGCCTAAAAACTTTGGACAGCAGTTTTCTTACATCTTCTCCCCTGCACGTTTCCTGCACTTCCACAAAGTCGAGCTTTTTCCCGTCTGCAACGACGGCGACGTCTGGAACTACATCACTACAACAAAAATAATAAGAAAACATGCTTATCATTAATAACATAAATATAAATACTTAAATAGTTAGAGGAACTGGTCATAGGAAACATGACTGAGGGCTGAGCTGTAGTACTGAGTGCTGCATCCTCTCAGCAAGAATATTTCCTGTTTCAATACAAGTAAAGCAGATTTTTCTGTCTATAGTTTATTTCTTTTAGAACATTCATTGATGTTCTCCAGGTTCTTTCTCTCATTGCAAAAGCTGCTGATTGTAACAGCATCTAGTGAATAAAAAGTGGATAAAGAAATATGTTGCCACAAATTGAAGGTAGAAATAAAATTTATTTTAAAGTCAAACTGACAAATATTATAGAAACATAAAAATTTCACCATAACAATGTAACAGGTTTAAAATACTGCAGATATAATCTGCATTACTACCTTCAAAATTTAAAAAGAAACAGAGGCTGGTTCATCAAAAAGCTCTTATTTATTATGATGTGAGGAAAGTTAATGTAAGAAAACAAACTGCATCATTAAAACAATGATCAATTAGCATCTAAATCTTAAAACTAGTTAGAAATGTATAATAATTTCCTCTGCAGTGCATTTCATCATTTTGCTTTCCGACAATCAGAACAAAGATCTTCGTCTGTAACAAAGAGCTGGCTTTGCCAATCCTTCATCTCCTGTGTTTTACATGAAATGGTTGCAGTAGATTTGCTCAGTTTTCGTAGATTGCTGTGTATTCATCTGCATCTCCAGAGAGCGATTCTGTGCGCTGCGTCCTCTTCTGCTGTGAGAACATCGCATGATTGTTGTACATCTAAAAAAGAAGAAATAGATTACAATGGTTGGCGTGGGCGAGTCAGGTTACTGTCAGGTTTAGTTTAACATTAAAATGCAACTCATGTTCGAAGCCCTAGTCCTCGATGCGGCTGTCGTGAATTCGAGTGTTGACTTGATGGCCTTTTGTCTTCCTTCATTCTCACAACCAACTTTCCTGTCTGACACCTTTCAAATTAAAGCCTCCGGAGAAAACAAACTCTTGAGAAAACTCCGGAGTAATGTAGCACTGTAATTGTCATTGTGTAAACTAATATTTTCATATAAAAACTTCTAAAGTGCCGCCTCATGTTGGTACTGGACCGTGTACAAAAAACCATTTGGACTTTGGTTTTCTTACATCTTCCTCACTCGTCACGTCTTGTGCATCTACTGCCTCCAGTTTGCTTGTGTTCATGTCGACTGCTGCTTCAAGTGAAACAAAGCAAATGAAAATAAATTAGCTTTTGTGCACATTTGCCTTTGTTGAAAGCAAAGACACGAAGCTCACCTGTCAACTGGCGACGTTTGGTCTTGCAAACTTTGACCAGGATGATTATCAGTATCAGCAGCAGAACAGGAAGTGCAGCGAAAAGCCAGTACAAAGCTACAGATGAAAGTCACAAATAAAGAGTAAAACAAATTCAAGATGAAATTACTTGACTTTCTCAAACACATTAGCCTTAAAGCACCATGCTGCTACAAGTAGGAAGGACTATTAGACAGTCCCTGAAGTCTACATGCTCCTCTATCGCTTCTTTTATACAGTTAGTCTTACTCTGATAATTCTTGAGTTGTAGTTTAGTTTAGAAACTTCTTAAATAACAAATGCTTTTTGCATATGATCACATGCAAAATGTGTTTTTTTCCAGGCTCTGTATACAGCTGCCACTCATAGAGAAGTGAGGTGGTTACCTGTCAAGGGAGAATAATAATTACTCAGAACAAATGGTGTCTACTGTTGAGTGAAACTTGAGCAAATGTTTGTGTAGAAAATGTTAAAAGTTTGGGTGCTAAAAAAGTGAGATGGCAGCGGGAAGAGGTAATGACTCCCCCGTCTTTTTTGTGTCCAGTCCTGGGTGTTTGGACAAATATTCCACATGGGAGTAGAGACACCATGTGTCGGTTCTGGAAGAGGCCATAAAGAGGGAGGAGTTTTGCACAAAGGTTTGTGGTGTTTCATGATGATGCTTAAGTGTAGAGATGAGATATAGTCCTTAAGACTAGCCTGCAAAATGAGCAAAAACCTGGTGGGACTGTGCATGTGTGCTAAGATCATTTTAGGAGCTGCTTCTCAGTGTGTGTGTGTGTGTGTGTGTGCCTGGGAAACACAGTATACTTCCACTTTACTAAGAAGTCAGGAAATAAAACCAATATTTAATGTTTAGCATTTCTTAAAAATCAGAAAGTAACTCAATGGGTGTTTCTTTCTGATACTTTAGACATAGGAAACGGAATAAAACAAGCCAGATTCAGAGTTTTATGCGTGAATGCTACACCAATAATGAAAGAACATTACTGAGTAACACTACGGAGTCCATGCCTTCCTCTTTACGAAGCCAATCCTAGAACATGGGGCTGGTTTTTATCAAGTTATTTCCAGCTTGCACTAGAGAGCAACCAACTCTGATAAATACACACCATATATATACATGCCAGATATGAATGTGGGGCTCTCTGCCACAAGCTCGGTTTCATTTCATCATCTCACCTTTTATTACGGACTCCTCTGACACACCACGCTGTTCTTCTTCGTCTGCGACGAGTAAAACACCAACAATAATAAACTATTAGTTCATCACCACAATCATCACGTCAAAACGTCTGGTTCTGTGCAAGCAGCTCATGCTTGTACAATTTTCAAACTATCTTAGATTTATGATCTGCTTCATGAATAAAAGCATCATTATTACATTCAGTTTAAAATTTTAAAAGCAATAGGGTGGCCTCAGTGTATCATCATGCTCTTACCTACAGTCAGATGAAACTGGGTGTAGTTTCCAACGCTCCACTCGGGGTCTGATCTACACCAGTATGTCCCAGAATCCTCTGCTTCAGGTTTTGTGATCACCACAGAAAAAAAGGTGGTATTAACACTATGCAGTGTGAATCTGCCTTGGTAAGTCATGTATGTGCAGTTGCTGCGCTGGTCTCCTTTGCAGAGGAACATCATGTTGTTGCGATGATGACGTGGATAAGGACACTGGAAGGTCACCGCACGTCCCACAATGAAACTCACGTTCTTTGACTCCACACAGCACCACTCTGACAAAAAACAACAAGTCACACTCTTCTATGACAATTGATCTCAACAAAGGTAGTTAGTTTGACTTCTCACCTTTGACCTCTAGTTCAACAGCAGAGAAAACATCAAATCCTGAGATTCTCTGGACTCCACAAAGATACGACCCAGAATCCTTCAGGGTCAGAGTGGAAATGGTCACTGTGAATATTCTTGACTTCCTGTCATCAGAGAGTCTGAATCGTCCATTTTGTGTGTTGTTAGAGTTGATCACTGCCTGCTGTCGACATGTGGAGGGCCGGTTTCCTCTGCAGAAGAACTTCAGCTTGTCGACAGACTGAGAGTCGTACGAACAGCTGATGGTCACTGAACCTTCCTCAATACTTTGGGTTTTATTCACCGTGTCGCAACATCTGTCTGATAGGAAGAGAAGAAAGTCTGTCAGGTAGTAAAAGTATAACTGTACAGTTTACCAGAAACATTTGAATTAAATACATCAGCTTATGTAAAGTTGATCACAATCTATTAATTTGAGTGCATTAAAATTTTTTTTTTAAACTGCAAAAAACTTAAAACAACAAGTGATATTTAATGCATGCCTACTTGCTTATACAGTAATACTTGAAATATACATTTAATTAAATATAATTTCTTTTTTATTTAAATGATCAATTATTATGTGTGTAAAAAGTCCAGATGTTTCTTTTATTTACATTGTTTGATTAGATTTCAGTTTTTTAAAAGTCTGTCTGACTTCCTGAAACTTCCTGCTGTGTCTCAGTTTTTCATTCTATTGGAGTTTGAAGAACAGCAAGTATATCTGGATAGACTTAATATAAAATGTTGCCATGGATGTTGAACCTTTAAGGAACAAATCCTCATCTAAGCCTAATCAATGATGAACAGCTGCTCACAAACAGGGCAGAAAAACCTGCAAGACCCTGAGAGTCTTTATAAACTAGGAAATATCATAAATATGGCAACTGTTATATCTATGTCCACGTTCACACTGATATATTTATGATCATTTAATATTGACATATCTTCATAGAAGTTATTGATAAAAACCAAGTAAAATTTAACTGTGTTGATTCTGTGTTCACATAGTTTTAATTCCCTTGCTTTCCTTCCCAAAGCCTCAAAGTCTTTCACTGTAATTCAACATTTACTGTCAGTGTAAATTAGTTCTGACCGTCTGATTTCATTAAGACAGAATGAGGGAAGCTCAAAATGTTGCATCTCAGAGTCGCTTAAAACCGGAAACATTTTTGCCAAATCATCATTGTCTGTTTGTTCTGTAAAGTTCAGTCTATTATGTTAACTCAAATGTTTAACCTGCAGTTAAAACTATTTACCTTCTCTTACTTCCAGCTTTACTTCAATGTAGATATCTATTGCTCCTTTTATGTTCACTCCACACCAGTATGTTTGTTCATCATCCCAATGAAGATCATAAATGGTCACAGAGAAGATTCTTGATGTTTTGTCATCATAGGTGGAGTATTTGGTCTGATTTGTTTGTGATCTTGTTAAAACATCGTTATTGTCACATGGGTCTTTACACAGATACTTCTCATTATTTTCATAACCTTCGTCATATGAACAAGGAACATTCACGTCTCTTCCTTTGTATCCAAACACACGGATCAAACCTGCAACACGACTCACACAACACACAGCAGCTGGAAACAGGAGAGAACAAAAATATAGTTTATGCAACTAACTTTAATTTTAAATTATTGTCTTTTGCAAAAAATAGAAATTCTTAGTCTGACTCCTCAGCAAACTGTAAGTATATAAATAGAAAAGGCCACATCTATAAAAGACAATGGTTAGATTGTAAATGTATTTATTTAAAAGCAAATAGAAAATCAAAAGTAGTATGTCAGCGACTGCAGAGGGAGCCATCTTGTCTATTTGATTTTATACTACATTTTTATGACGTTAAGATGACAAAATCTTCCCTGCATTTTAAAGCCACTGGAAACAGTTTAATTTATATTAGTAGACAAATTAATACTAAAACTCACCAGATAAGATGAAAAACACGATCTGGAAGCTCCACATCTTTGCACTACTGAGGACGACAAACCAAACCAGAAATAACATTGAAGTGAAGCATGAAGTATTTCAAGGAAACCACATTGATCTGATGAGTTCAGCCCTCTGCACAAACATCAGCAAAACTCATGAGTGAGATCTAAATGATAATTTCCTCTTTTTTTCAAATAAAGAGTTAGAGGAACTGGTCATAGGAAACATGACTGAGGGCTGAGCTGTAGTACTGAGTGCTGCATCATCTCAGCAAGAATATTTTCTGTTTCAATACAAGTAAAGCAGATTTTTCTGTCTATAGTTTATTTATTTTAGATCATTCATTGATGTTCTCCAGGTTCTTTCTCTCATTGCAAAAGCTGCTGATTGTAACAGCATCTAGTGAATAAAAAGTGGATCAAGAAATATGTTGCCACAAATTGAGAGTAGAAATAAAATTTATTTTAAAGTCAAACTGACAAATATTATAGAAACATAAAAATTTCACCATAACAATGTAACGGGTTTAAAATACTGCAGATATAATCTGCATTACTACCTTCATGATTTAAAAAGAAACAAAGGCTGGTTCATCAAAAAGCTCTTATTTATTATTATGTGAGAAAAGTTAATGTAAGAAATCAAACTGCATCATTAAAACAATGATCAATTAGCATCTAAATCTTAAAACTAGTTAGAAGTGTATAATAATTTCCTCTAATTTTATCATTTTGCTTTCCAACAATCAGGAAAATGTTAAAAGTTTGGGTGCTAAAAAAGTGAGATGGCAGCGATAAGAGGTAATGACTCCCCCGTCTTTTTTGTGTCCAGTCCTGGGTGTTTGGACAAATATTCCACCTGGGAGTAGAGACACCATGTGTCGGTTCTGGGAGAGGCCATAAAGAGGGAGGAGTTTTGCACAAAGGTTTGTGGTGTTTCATGATGATGCTTAAGTGTAGAGATGAGATATAGTCCTTAAGACTAGCCAGCAGAAATGAGCAAAAACCTGGTGGGACTGTGCAAGTGTGCTAAGATCATTTTAGGAGCTGCTTCTCAGTGTGTGTGTGTGTGTGTGTGTGTGTGTGTGTGTGTGTGTGTGCGTGCGTATGTATGTGTGTGGGGGTGTGTGTGTGTGTGTGTGTGTGTGTGTGCCTGGGAAACACAGTATACTTCCACTTTACTAAGAAGTCAGGAAATAAAACCAATATTTAATGTTTAGCATTTCTTAAAAATCAGAAAGTAACACAATGGGTGTTTCTTTCTGCTACTTTAGACCCAGGAAACGGAATAAAACAAGCCAGATTCAGAGTTTTATAAGTGAATGCTACACCAATAATGAAAGAACATTACTGAGTAACACTACGGAGTCCATGCCTTCCTCTTTACGAAGCCAATCCTAGAACATGGGGCTGGTTTTTATAAAGTTAATTCCATCTTGCACTAGAGAGCAACCAACTCTGATAAATACACACCATATATATACATGCCAGATATGAATGTGGGGCTCTCTGCCACAAGCTCGGTTTTATTTCATCATCTCACCTTTTATTACGGACTCCTCTGACACACCACGCTGTTCTTCTTCGTCTGCGACGAGTAAAACACCAACAATAATAAACTATTAGTTCATCACCACAATCATCACGTCAAAACGTCTGGTTCTGTGCAAGCAGCTCATGCTTGTACAATTTTTCATCTAACTGGATAAAAAGAATGAATTTGACATTGATTGAAGTCCACTTTTCCCTGATAAGTCTGTTTGAAATGTGTTTAAATAAGAAGAACTTCAGTATGGTTAAAACCAGGCCCATAAACAACATGTTTCTTTGAGGTTGCTCTGTTATACTTCTTGAAATCGACTGCAAATTAAGTGTCTGCTTTGGTCCAGTTAAGCAGAACTCTTTAGATTGCATTTTTGGAGAAGAGAAGATATCCACACATTAAATTTGAACACGTTGAATATGAAGGCGAGAATGAAAGAAAAAAAAAAACAGTTTCATTTCCCCATCTCACCTTCCACTTTGGGCTTTTCAAGCAACATGTTGTTTGTTGCTTTCACTGCAACAAGCAACATGCCAATTCTAAGAAAATGCAAGTTTTCAATACAAAACATAAAAACCATGCATCCATTTTGGTTGTTAGATTTTCAGTTTACGTTTGTATCGCCGTGCTCTGAACATTGTGCAGTGTGAATATACCTTTATAAGACATGCTGCTCTGGTTAGAGGAACATCATGTTGTTACGATGAACACTTGAAGGTTGCAGCATGTCCCTTAGTGCCATGCTTCAAAAATCTGACCCATAATCTTTCAGTCAGATTGAAAGATGTCACAGTGAATATTGATGACTTCCTGTCATCACTGGACACTGAGCCATCCTCACGAACACATTTCAATTCAAAGCTCCAGTTTATTCACATTTATTCTATCATTTAGATGTGCAGTTTAGAGTTTAGATATTTCTCACACTGCTTACACCTGTCATGTTTTGTTCATTTTTACAGATACAATTGCGTTTCCTCATTTGTGCATAGTTTGACATTGTGAGATAATTATTTTATTTTGCTGGTTTAGCTGTTTGTCCTCCTTTCCCTTTTTTTCACCTCTGACAAATGAAAATTGCTCTGAAATAAGATCTAAAAAATCTAATCTGAGTACTTAAATAAAGATTCACATTAATTTAGGCTTAAATAGTCCATTGAGAATTATTTCATATCGTCCCACGACCCCCGCAGACGAAGCTTTGGACGTCCTCTAAAACATCTGCAGCTGATGTGTCTGCAAACCGAAGCTTCGATTCTTTATCTGGAAACTTTTCTCTCTGAAAAAACAAAAAAAGACGCATACGTTATGGAATTGATTTATGTCAATTTTTGTCTTCACATTGAAGACAAAAACAAGCTCACCTTTCAATGTTTTGTGACATTTATTCTTGTAAACTTTAACTAGGACCAATGTCACCATCAGCAGCAGTCCAGCAGCTAAAGCAAGCAGGGCATAGAAAGCTGGATCTGAAAGTTGGTGGAGAGTCGCGTCCATGATTAGAAAAAAGAGAAGAGAAACGTTTATGCACATACAACGCTATTTCTCAAACACATTAAAATAACAACTTAGAGTGTTTGAAGTGAGATAATTAAGGCTTTTAGGCATAAATCCAGGTGGTTTGACTTGAACATGTTGTCACATCGGTTTTAGGAGGAAAAAACACCTTCACATAAACTCCTGAGACACTGATAAAGGCTTCATCCTCTACAGAACCAACTACCTGGATTTATAAGAGTTATCTTCTGCAGGTCACTAACAGAACCTGAAAAATTAAACAAAGGATCATAATGAGCAGAGGTTTTGGTTTGAGCTCTTTTCAATAGACATTAACCAACCAATCTGTCTCCAGATTCTAACCTTGGACAGCAAAATAAATACTGTCTAGTTGGCAAAAAAAAAACAAATCAACCAAATCCTTCAAACAATCCACTAAAGCCAAGAGATGACGTGTTCAGGATACACTTTTCCCCGATGGTTTTCTCTACATAGTGTCACTTATTTTTCTGTTTTCATGCAGAAAGCATCTGCTCTCAGCTTCCGCAGCAAACACAGCATCACCCAAATAGACTGACATGATCTCATGCAGTTGGTGATGGAGCTGGCAAACAGTGGGGATTCACTTATTCTGTAAGTTTGTGCGAACCCAAGAGCACTTGAATCCCATTCAAGCTGAATTTTGGCTGAGTTTAAATTGTTAAATGTTTTTACACCTGATGTACAAAACTGAGGTTGTTTTCAGTGAGGTGGTTTCTGTAGATGCCTCTCTCACCTACAGAAAGATGAAAGCGGGTGGAGTTTCCAACATTCGCCTCTGGGCCGGAGCCACACCAGTACGTTCCAGCATCTCCTGCTTCCAGCTTCGTGACTGTGACAGAGAAAGAGCTGGAGGAAACATTGATCAGAATGAACCGACTTTGATCCATCATGTTTGTGCAGTTGCTGGCTCTGTCTCCCTTGCAGAGAAACATTGTGTCATTGGGATGCTGGGGTGCATAAGGGCACAGGAAGGTCACACTATGCTCCATCACACCACTCATGTTCTGTGACTTTGCACAGCACGACTCTGCTGAATGAAAATAGAGACATTGGTGTTTTTTATTGGTTTTTTTTTTTTGAGAGAAAATAGGATGAAATCACAAAAATCGAGGTAGCCTGCTTGGGTTCTCACCTTTGACCTCTAGTTCAACAGTATAGAAAACATCAAATCCTGAGATTCTCTGGACTCCACAAAGATACGACCCAGAATCCTTCAGGGTCAGACTAGAAATGGTCACTGTGAATATTCTTGACTTCCTGTCATCAGAGAGTCTGAATCGTCCATTTTGTGTGTTGCTAGAGGTGATCACTGCCTGCTGTCGACATGTGGAGGACCGGTTTCCTCTGCAGAAGAACTTCAGCTTGTCGACAGACTGAGAGTCGTACGAACAGCTGATGGTCACTGAACCTTCCTCAGTACTTTGGATTTTATTCACCGTGTCACAACATCTGTCTGACATTAAGATAAACAACAATATAAAAAATAACCTCCTCTTTGAGCATAAAAACAATGCTTAATTGAAAGAAACAAAAAACTCCTCAAGGAATATTGTTATCTTTGTTTGCTGTAATTTATTCCAATTTATTCATGTCTATTTATTTATTTATAATGCAGTAATAAAGCATTACTGCTTTATCAGTATCAAGCAGTAATGGAAGCAGTCAGTGTGTGTATCATGCCTAGTTATAACTTAAATAAGTAACTAATAAAACATTATTTAACCTGCATTACTCAATGAGTACATTAGACACCACATCTAAAAACGGTTATTGTTTGACATGTTTGAAACACCAACTTCAATATTTACCTGCTTTTACTTCCAGCTTTCTTTCAATGCTTATATCTTTTCCTATCCTTGTCACGCCACACCAGTATTTCCCAGCGTCATGAAGTCGAAGGGCAGATATGGTCACTGTGAAAACTCGGGTTGTTTTATCGTCGTGAATGGAGTATTTTCCACTGCTTCCTTGTGACGTTGTTATAAGAACATCGGCGTAACGACAGTTGTTGTTGCACAGGTATTTCTGACGACCCTCGAATCCCCGATCGTAGGGGCAGGAGAGGTTCACGTCTCCGCCCTCATATCCAAACACCTGGATCGAACCTGCAGCGCTGCTTACAGGTGCTGGAGAGAGGAAACATTAACATGCTTTATTTTTTTAAATATTTTTACTTTAAAAGATTGTTTTCTATCTTAATAACTCAATACCAAATGTATCTGTATGTTTCCATGAGTACATGGAGTACCTTCAGTCAGTTCCTCAGAAACCAGTGGTGTTGTGGTTTTCATTGTGGTGCTCTGATGATAATCCACTGCCAGGAAAAAGAAGAAAAAAACTGTCAGTGCAGATTTTATGTTTTTACAGTTAAAGTTAAACCCGAAATGATTCATACTCCTGGGAGATTAAACATTTAGGTCTAAAGAAAGTAGTTAAAGTTTAGAAGTGTGCTTCTTCTTCTTAGAGGAAGCCATGGTGCTGCGGAGAAATCTCAACTTGACTCTGACAGAGAATCTGAGGATGACGGCAAGGAGGATTTCCAAAGAAATGGAGCTCATCAAACATCCAGTGGAAACATGTCAAAAGCTGGTCAGCAACTTTAAAGTCAGCTTGGCTGCTTCAATGCTAATAAAAGGTTTTCAACCTTGTTAATAAGAAGAGTAAAGGTTTCCCACATGGTGTGTTTTGAATGTAAATTAAAGCATCTAAATTATTTTGTTCAAAACTGACACACAGTTCACACTGTTTCATTTCTTGTCAGCAGCTGATTTTGTGATTGTCTGGGAAAAGCTGTAGAAACAAAACCTGCCAGAGGTAATAAACACTTTGGGTTTACAGTTGTATATAAATAGAAATATGATTCTGTCGGTAAATATTACACACTTGTAACACTTGTGGTGATTTCACTAGCGACTTTCTGATTGCAATATTATTCATAATCACTTCCTGAAGTATGAAACGCAGAAAGCCAGCAGCAATCTCATAAACCCTTGTCTTTAATATTCAGGTGATAATTGTAGAGCGTGTGCAGTTTTGTTTGTGCGGCCTCTCAATATATCAAACACACACAGTACCTTTATCCTGTTCCTCTGATGCTGGTGGTGTGGTAGTAATGCTGCTCTGATGCTGATGCACTGTTACAGAAAATAAAACAACTCAATTTTAACACATTGTATTTTTTTTTTTACCGTGATCTTTCGTCTACAGTAGCCAAACATCTCAGCACATTCAGGTTAAGTGAACTCTGAGCATTGAAATTTCCACACATGGTCAGATGATCTATGAAAATAGAAACCAAAGAGGAAAAAAATAACACAAAAAACGTCAACACAAATGCACAGTTTCAAACAAGGAGCACAGTGAAAGCATAAGATCCCCTCTGCCCCGTTTCCTCATGTTTTTCAAAACCTCACCGTCTGCGACAAGATCGAAAACTTTGAGGGCAATTGAAGAAGGTCAGACATTGTCATTTGCTAAACTTACCATTCCTGCTGCAACAAGGAGCCTACTGAAACCGTTCTCTCTGTTTTGTGTGTGTGTGGCCTGGTCTCTCTGTTTTGTGTGTGTGTGGCCCGGTCTCTCTGTTTTGTGTGTGTGTGGCCTGGTCTCTCTCACCTTCTGTCGTGATGCTAGGTGGCAGAACCTCGAGGTTTTTTTCTCCTCTTGCATTTTGTTCTTCTTTTTTCTGTCACAACCCAAGAAGTAAAATGAGGCCAACTGTGTAAAAACAAGAGAAAAATGCAGCTCATGCTGCAGCATCAAGGTCGACAACAATCAATCGAGGACATCCGTGGCATCAATGTTAATGGATCTAAACTGTACATCATAATTTTATGACATATTTTAAAAAAAATTATCAAGCTTAACTAATTTTTGATGATGTTATATTTGTCACCTGTGGGTTTTTTTTTTGTCAATTCTACCCAGATTTCTTTCATTAAGAAATGTTCACTTAAAAGAATTTGAGGTAAGGGTTTCATCTCTCACCTTTGACTCTAGTTCAACAGCAGAGAAAACATCAAATCCTGAGATTCTCTGGACTCCACAAAGATACGACCCAGAATCCTTCAGGGTCAGACTGGAAATGGTCACTGTGAATATTCTTGACTTCCTGTCATCAGAGAGTCTGAATCGTCCATTTTGTGTGTTTCTAGAGTTGAATCACTGCCTGCTGTTGACATGTGGAGGGCCGGTTTCCTCTGCAGAAGAACTTCAGCTTGTCGACAGACTGAGAGTCGTACGAACAGCTGATGTTCACTGAACCTTCCTCAGTACTTTGGATTTTATTCGTCGTGTTGCAACATCTGTCTGACAGGAAGAAAAAAACTGTTTTCTACAGCAAAAGTTACACAAAAATGCAATTCTAAGAAGCAAGAGACAGAAATGTAGAAATCTTTGAAAACTTTGACGTACGCGTCCAGGCCAGAAATAGTAGAATGTTCATATCATATGTTTTAAGTTTTTAACAATTAAATACTGAAATAATATGACAGCAAACAAAAGCACAAATCTCTTATTGTATTGTTTGTTTCATTTGAACTGAAACAAATTTATGATCTAATACAAAACATTCAAAATTTTGATGAAGTTTCAAAATGTGCTTCAAACAATATGAGGTAATATTTTGCTGTTGTTCTGTTTTAGGCAATCTGTGTTCAGTCGTATCAATCTTATTCTCTTCTACGTGAATTTTGTTTTTAAATCATGGCTCATTTAAGTGTAACACTCTCCAGCTGCCATCTTTGTGCTTTATTCAATCAAAAACATCTTATGTCTATATTTCAGCTGCTGTTGTGGTCATAGTCTTGTTCAGTTCGGCAGCATAACTGATCAATGAATTATTTAAACAAAAAAAGGAATCAACGTGGATCATCCATAGTTTTTTTTTTTCTTACTTCTCCTTCTTCTTCTGCCTTTAATTTGTTGCTTTGTCTTATTTCTAAAGACAATCCGTTCAATGTAGAAATGAAATTAGTAGAAAAGTAATTTATCATTCCCGAGTTTTCCACCATCCACCTTGACACACACCGACCTCCCTGATTCAGCTTTTTTCTCTGCATCTACCAGTGAGCTCATACTTTATCATTCGTAGGATTAAGAGTTTGATTATTTACCTGCTTTTTACGTCCAGCTTTACTTCAGTGTAGATGTCTTTTCCTGCTCTGGTCACTCCACACCAATATTCCCGCGTCCTCCAAACGAAGACCAGAGATGGTCACTGCGACGACTCTTGCTCTTTTGTCGTCGTAAACGGAGTATTTGGTTTCATTTTCTTGTGAGGTCTTGATGAGAAAATCACTGTAGCCACAGCTGTTCTTACACAGGTACTTCTGGTATCTCTCATATCCTGGATCGTACGGACAGGAAACCGTCACATCGCTCCCCTCGTATCCAAACACACGGATCAAACCTGCGGCGCCGCTCACACAGCTCAGAGCTGCTGCAGAGAGAAGACAACATTAACTGAGTTTTCAAGTATTTTCTCCTCTTTAACATTGTGTATAATTTTTTATCATTTTCAGATCTGTTCCCATGAAATAAATGCAATGAAAAGCTTGTTCTTTTTCTATTTTTCTTAATCACCTGGCAGAAATATTTGTTTTGAAGAAACTTGTTTGGAGAAAATAAATCAACACCCAGCAAGACAATTTCCTCAAAATCAAATTTTAACTTACTGCACACATGAGCTGCAGGTTTTGAAGGTTCCACATCGTTGGTGAAGACAAGAAACTGAAGCAAAAACCAGAACAAACAGCAGTGAGAAATGTTTCTGAGGAAGCAGTGAGTCAATGAGCAAACAAAACATTCAGAGCACATTTGGCAGATTTAAATCAACAACTGAGCCGATTTTACTTGGTTTTGCTCCAGAATTTGCATGTATTTCACTCTTTCAGAGTCATTTCAACAACAGATTGAGTTGCTTTCACTCTTTCAGCTGTTAGATGTCAAGAATCCACAGGTGGCAATCCAGAGCAACAGCATCACCTTGTGGCCACTGCGGCTTTTATTCATGTATTATTTATATATTTTTACTGTCGGCTGGATTAACGAGCCCATGAATGGAATATTGAAGCAGCTATTTCTGTCGTTGTACCTGAACGTTGCAACAGGAAGTTATTAATCATCATTATTTCACACACACACACACACAGCACACACACACACACACACACACACACACACACACACACACACACACACACACACACACACACACACACACACACCTACTAAGGCATGCTACTCGGTTTTACTGACATCGTGGGGATTCCTACACACATCTACATCCCAGAATAACACGCGACCCAAACTCTTGAAATCTGCCTCTGAAAATACAATCATGAAGCACTTTCATCCCTAAAGCTTCCTGAATGACCCAAACCAAGAACGTCTGGTTCTGGAACTCAATAAAAGGATGTATAAGTTCATACATAATCTCTCTTCTGCTTTTGTTTTCCTATGTTTGGTAAACAGTCACAGCAGTAAATTGTCTGCGAAAATAAAAATAAATAGAAAAAAACATGAATAATACATGAATAATCACGATAAATGAATAATAATTAAAAATAATGGTGGATAAAAAGCTTAAGACCAAATGCAAAATTAAATCATATACAAATCTATTAGTCTCATGTTAAATAAATACAAAATATTACTTTTTATTTAAGTATTTTATATCAGCTTGAGTTATGCAGAACTGATCT
Source organism: Poeciliopsis prolifica (assembly GCF_027474105.1). NCBI lineage: Eukaryota > Metazoa > Chordata > Actinopteri > Cyprinodontiformes > Poeciliidae > Poeciliopsis > Poeciliopsis prolifica. The sequence continues at coordinate 4,365,399 of NW_026562391.1, read as the reverse complement.
GATCATTGCTATGGAAACGATCAGAAGCAGACGTTGCGGCTGAAGTCCAGTGAGGTCACTGATGAGGTCACTGATGAGGTCACTGATGAGGTCATAGATGACATTTACATCACAATAGATCAAAGAGGTTCTGATGCTTAAAAGATTGAATCTGAAAGCATCAGCCAGAAGAAGATACTGGAGCATCAGAGTAGAGCATCATCATTACACAGCAGTCATGTTTGGCCTAGCTAAAGCATTCGTCCCTTTTCTCATCCCCTCGGTTGGGGGAATTGGCTACGCGGTAACCACCAGCATGCAGAAGCTCACGGATCAGTACTTTTCCGGAAGGATTCGAAAGAAAACGCCGATCAACGTGGAGAGGAGGATTTGCTCTGGAAGGGTCCAACACCCACTTCCACAGAACAGACCGACCCGAGTGGGACCTCGGCCTCTATCCCTTCAAGGACCGACCGTACAGAGGACGACACCGCTGCCTCTGAGCAAACCTGCCCGGCTGGGAGGTTTGCTCAGAGCAGACAACTGGTGTGGTGGACTCTGTACCAGACAGTCCTGAGGGGATTCCGACTGTCGACGACGAAAACTGACCCGGCCGGGGAAGTTTGTTCAGAGACGGCGGAACATGAGGGCGAGGGAGCGGTTGTAGAGAAGTCTCCCCCGGCTGGGGAAGACTTGTCTGTGACTGACCTCGCGACCAAAGCTGTGGCTGACGCCACAGAGAAAGCTTTGGTTCCCTGGTCCCATCGTTGGCCCTTCTTTAAATTCTCCTCTCCGCTCGTCTTACACAGGAACTTTTCCAATAAGATGTTCCCTGGCCGAGGAAGCTCAAAATACTCTGTCTGCAACAATTTCCGTTGGCCTGGAGATCGATTGTCCCCCGGAGAGGAAAAAGAAGAAGTCGGCTCAGCTTTCCCAGGGACAGAGGGACGGCATTGGTGGGCCATGGACTGGCGGACGATGGACTCCGCTACAGCTGGGTGGACGCTGCTCTCCAGAGCGTCCTGAACCTGGGCGTCACACGGAGGTGTCTCGCTCAGGAAAGGGACTTTCTGGAGGCTTCGTCCATCCCCAGTTGGACGAGGCTCATCCTCTCTGCGGTCCGTGACCCCGGCAGACTTTTTGTACGGAGGACCTTTTCCCCGGTGTTGATGGAGCTGAGCTGAGAGAGGTGTCAGCCATCGGACCTGGGAAGGGACTTGATATAAAATGTTTGTTGGAGTCGTCCATGGTCTGCTGGACGCTTTCGGAAGTGCCACAGATAGGGAGTTGTACAACAACAACTCTTGTTCTGTCTGTGGCACGATGTTTTCTTGAGCTGCTAAACAACGGCTCCCTGATCTCCCTTCCACCGGTGAGATTTCCAGCCAGCATTGCAACGCTCTTGTACTACTGGCTGGATGTGCGGGGGAAACGCCGTTGCTCAGTGTGCGAGTCGGCCTTGGAGAGAAAGCACTGCCTTACTAACAATAAAGCGTGCTAGTGTTTTTCCTCCACAGGCTGACCAGGAAACACCGGATAGTTTCCAGTCAGGTCGTGGATGTGCCGGCCAAATGCAAAGGTGGTACTGAAAGGTACCACCTGTCTTCCGTTGTTTGTGGGGGATCCGAGCCGACCCACTTCTACACTTATGTAGTGAAAGGGGGACAACTAACCAAGGCCCACAAACCAGAACGTCTGCAGTGTGGACTTCACTGACTGCACTGAGGACATTTCCACTAATGGATTCATTTTATTTACGAAAAATTGTAACATCTGTGACAGTTATACGGCCCCTCGTCCGGAAGATGATGAAGGTGCCTTTGGAGAGAAGCCGAAAATATTAAATTCAAAAGAAAAAGAACCCAGAAGACCTACATTTATGGGACAGGGAAGACCACTGGGAGGGAGGACCACTCGGAGAGGAGGACCACTCGGAGGGAGGACCACTCGGAGGGAGGACCAATCGGAGGGAGGACCACTCGGAGGGAGACCAATCGGAGGGAGGACCAATCGGAGGGAGGACCAATCGGAGGGAGGACCAATCGGAGGGAGGACCACTCGGAGGGAGGACCACTCGAAGGGAGGACCAATCGGAGGGAGGACCAGTAGGAGGCGAGGACACGGAGGGAGGACACGGATGGAGGACCAGTAGGAGGCGAGGACACGGAGGGAGGACCAGTAGGAGGCGAGGACACGGAGGGAGCACATATATAAACATACACATATAAATAGCGAACAGCGAACCCTAATTTAGTTCCAAAAAGAACCTGCAAAAGGTGAAATCCGCGATTTTTCATTATGGAGTATTTATAATGGATTATGAAATAATTATGAAAACAAAACCTTTTTACAGACGGAAGCATTTGTTTAACAAATAAAAGTAGTGAATAAACGTACTGTAAAATGATCATCTTAATCACAAATACGAACGGAGGCTTCAAATTGCGAAGATCAGAACCGAACCACCGCGACCAGAGTTATTGGATTGAAGCGGGTGAAAATGCAAAATGATTGTGAAAACAAAACACAAAGTGCAGAAGGACAAATAGACTCGCGTGTTGCAGCTGCATCGTGTTTCGTTCTGTCGCGGTTTTTTCTTCCAAAGTCCTCTGTGCAGGTGAGTTTTTTCGTGAGAAGAATAAAGTGATTGGTAGTTTTTTTCTTTGCAAACGTAAATTTGGCAAGCTGTTTTCCATACGTGTTTCATATTAAAATGCGACATTATTGACACACATGTAGAGAGAAGCGAAGAGACTGTTTAGCCAATCAGAATGCAGAACACATTGCACGATTAAAATCCGTGAAGCAGCGACACCGTGAAACGCGCATAGGGAGGGTTCACTATATGAATAAATATGATATTCATACACACACACACACACACATACATATATATATATATAATATATATATCTATCTATCTATCTATCTATCTATCTATCTATCTATCTATCTATCTATCTATCTATCTATCTATCTATCTATCTATCTATCTATCTATCTATCTATCTATCTATCTATCTATCTATCTATCTATCTATCTATCTATCTATCTATCTATCTATCTATCTATATAATAAATAAATACATAAATATATATATATATATATATATATATATATATAAAATAAATAAATACCTAAATAAATAATATATATATATATATATATATATATATATTATATATATATATATATATATATATATATTATATATATATATATATATATCAAATAAATAAATACATAAATAAATATATATATATATATATATATATTATATATATATATATATATATATATATATATATATATACATACATACATACATACATACATATACACACACGTACACACACACAAATGTCACTGCAGGTTTGCAGCAAATTATTGTTTAAAACTTAGTGACAAAATCATGTGTGAAGAAAGTCGAACTAATAATAAACATGTTTACCCGATAAAGCAGCTCACCTTCTCAGCCGTAACCTCAGCAGTCAGGATTCATCTGCATTAATGCTTGTTTTGCTCTGGGGATCGACGGAGTTGAATGAATTTGCTGGCTGGGTGGGAGAGGAAGGGATCTCTCTGGAGGTCGAGGACACGGAACTGGAAGTGGGTCTGGACTACAATACAAGCCAACAGCAACATAACAGCCATGTCCCTCTCATAACATGAATCTATGTAGCAATGATCATTTTACTCAAGTAAAAGAAAAAGGTACAGTTCAGTGAAACTACTCTTATAAGTGCCTTTTTTCCAAAAAAAGTTACTCAAGTGAATGTAACCAGCACTACCCACTTTTGAACATAACACTAGTTGGTCACCTTTTAACTAACAGTACCTGGATCCAACAGCATTAATCAACTCAGTCAGTTAGTTTGGGAGAAACAGGTTACGACATGTTAACAATGGATTAAACAATTTTAATTGCTTAACAAAGTGACAGAAGGCACAGATGCTGAATCAAATCAAAGTAGGAATAACATCGTTTCCCACTCTGAGGTAAAAATAGCAAACAGCGTACAGTCCAGGGGGCACGGCTGAGTCCGAGCTGGCCCAGGCCCGCCCATGTCGCCGGGCCTCTGGGGTGGAACATCAGTGGTAATTAGTGACCTGTTCCTTTAAGAATGCCAGGAGGAAGACAAAGAGAACATAATGTTTGGGCTCCAAAGAGGCATTAGCTGAAAACAATGCGTCTGCAAGGCCCAAGCTGGAATTTTCTACTGTTTATCAAAAACGCGACTTTCAGAAGCTTTTTATCTAATTCAGACACTATTTTAGTTATTTATTTAGTTATTAGTTCAAGTCTTTTAAATCCATAGGATAATATGAAGGTTAGGGTTAAAACATTTCTGATTCTTTTGCACAGTCAGCTGACTGCCTCTCCACACTGAATAGTTCATTTAAAGCTATTCTTAACTGTAAGGTTTTCATTCTCGAACGATAGTAAGTTGCCAGAAATTGAATACATGAAACTAATTTCAAAAAAGCTTGGTACCCTGACACACGACACGCCAAGACGTTATTTTTTTATTTCTACAAAGTGAGTCAGAAAATGACCAAAGAAACTCTATTTTGATGCCAGTTCCATCTGTGTCAGCAAAAGTGATTCTCATAAAGCGTTTTTCAGAAAAGAAGAACAACTTCTGCTTCTGTGTTCATGAAGGAAGTTAAACGCAACTAAAAGTATTTTATTCTCGAAGGAAATCACCAATATTTGCAGGCTTTTATCTTTCTCTTGTCAGCAGAGCTAGTTGAGCTTAAATAGATTTGTTCTTAAGAGAAACAAATCCATTTAAGAAAAATATTAAGACATATTCACTACTCAAATTAATATGCTGTTTTTTGGTTCCGATTCCTTTGCTTTAGTCACGTTTTCAGTTCAAAAATTAGATGTGAAACCTGTGATTTACTGTTGTGTCATTTATGCAACATAAAACAAATGATTAAACGACAACGAAGGTAAACAGTCACTTATACAGAATAATACATTTAAACATAATATACACATAAAACATTACTGTTAATGAGATTTGTGTTCCTTTCATCTCCACTTGTTTATTTGTATGTATTTTTATTTACAGGTGGGCAAAATGTAGCTGTTTTTGTGTGGGTAAAAATACGATTGTTTCAATAAAATCAAGCCGCACAAATATGTGCAGTGAAAAAGAAACATTAAAGCGACACAAGTTTGAAGCAAAATTGTTTTTGTAAATCTTGAGACACAGAAAAATGTATTCTGAATAACAATTGCAGTATTTTCAGAGAAGAAAATATTCCTTTCTGAGTGTTTCAGAGAAGCCGCAAAATTAAAACCAACTCTCTGTGTATTAGTGAAGCGTTAAACTGCTCTCCGTCACTTAAATTTATGGAAACTCTCGTTGCCGTAGATGTCCTCAGCTGCTGTGATGTTTTCATAGTCAAGTTCGTCTTCATCCACATCACTAAAGTGACGGCTGGCGTGTTGTTGCTGTGACCTCATCACTATGGAGTCGTGGTTCTGATACACCTGAAGGAAACAGCAGATCACATTTCATCAGCACACGATGCGACAAAGACGATTTCATAAAGACGCTTCGAAATACACAGATGTGCACTGCTGTAGTAATGCTTCGATCTTTGTCCTCGGTTTCACTTCATCTGAAAACATCTGAATGTTGTGAAAAAGTTCAATATTTTGTCAACCTCTCATTGCAGAAAATGAAAGTCACACAGCTCAATTACTCATCCCGTGAAATATTTTAAGCCCTTTTTTCTTGTAAATGTTGACTATTATGGCCTGCAGCGGATGGAAATCCAAAATTCAACGTCTGAAAGAATTAGAATGTTGTGAAAAATGTACGACATATTCTTATAAAGTTGAGTGGAGGGAATTTTTAGACATTTTTGGAAAAATGTCTAAAAATAGCTCGTTTTTTTTTTTTTTTTGCAAATTACGTATCTTTGGTCAGACTGATGTTAAACTTCATTGTGCTTTATAAGACTTTCTAACACTGCAGATCACCCTAAAAACACAGTTCCCCACACTGACACAAGGAAGTGGCAGCATTATGCTGTGGGTTCATGCAGGCGGTTAAGGGGACGCGGATCAGAGTTCATGCATAGATGGACGAAGCATCCAAGGGAATCCTGGGAAAGCCTATAAGTTATTATTATTCCAACAGTACCAAAAAATATTATAACATAAAACTTTAAGTTTGTATTGCAAGCACAAAAACTTGTGTCCACAGATGTGGCGGAAACGTATTTTTAAGATTGATCATGGTTTGGCCTAAAAACTTTGGACAGCAGTTTTCTTACATCTTCTCCCCTGCACGTTTCCTGCACTTCCACGAAGTCGAGCTTTTTACCGTCTGCAACGAAGGCGACGTCTGGAACTACATCACTACAACAAAAATAATAAGAAAACATGCTTATCATTAATAACATAAATATAAATACTTAAATAGTTAGAGGAACTGGTCATAGAAACATGACTGAGGGCTGAGCTGGTTCTGAGTGCTGCATCCTCTCAGCAAGAATATTTCCTGTTTCAATACAAGTAAAGCAGATTTTTCTGTCTATAGTTTATTTCTTTTAGAACATTCATTGATGTTCTCCAGGTTCTTTCTCTCATTGCAAAAGCTGCTGATTATAACAGCATCTAGTGAATAAAAAGTGGATAAAGAAATAAGTTGCCACAAATTGAGGGTAGAAATAAAATTTATTTTAAAGTCAAACTGACAAATATTATAGAAACACAAAAATTTCACCATAACAATGTAACAGGTTGAAAATACTGCAGATATAATCTGCATTACTACCTTCAAAATTTAAAAAGAAACAGAGGCTGGTTCATCAAAAAGCTCTTATTTATTATGATGTGAGGAAAGTTAATGTAAGAAAACAAACTGCATCATTAAAACAATGATCAATTAGCATCTAAATCTTAAAACTAGTTAGAAATGTATAATAATTTCCTCTGCAGTGCATTTCATCATTTTGCTTTCCGACAATCAGAACAAAGATCTTCGTCTGTAACAAAGAGCTGGCTTTGCCAATCCTTCATCTCCTGTGTTTTACATGAAATGGTTGCAGTAGATTTGCTCAGTTTTCGTAGATTGCTGTGTATTCATCTGCATCTCCAGAGAGCAATTCTGTGCGCTGCGTCCTCTTCTGCTGTGAGAACATCGCATGATTGTTGTACATCTAAAAAAGAAGAAATAGATTACAATGGTTGGCGTGGGCGAGTCAGGTTACTGTCAGGTTTAGTTTAACATTAAAATGCAACTCATGTTCGAAGCCCTAGTCCTCGATGCGGCTGTCGTGAATTCGAGTGTTGACTTGATGGCCTTTTGTCTTCCTTCATTCTCACAACCAACTTTCTGTCTGACACCTTTCAAATTAAAGCCTCCGGAGAAAACAAACTCTTGAGAAAACTCCGGAGTAATGTAGCACTGTAATTGTCATTGTGTAAACTAATGTTTTCATATAAAAACTTCTAAAGTGCCGCCTCATGTTGGTACTGGACCGTGTACAAAAAACCATTTGGACTTTGGTTTTCTTACATCTTCTTCACTCGTCACGTCTTGTGCATCTACTGCCTCCAGTTTGCTTGTGTTCATGTCGACTGCTGCTTCAAGTGAAACAAAGCAAATGAAAATAAATTAGCTTTTGTGCACATTTGCCTTTGTTGAAACGAAGACACGAAGCTCACCTGTCAACTGGCGACGTTTGGTCTTGCAAACTTTGACCAGGATGATTATCAGTATCAGCAGCAGAACAGGAAGTGCAGCGAAAAGCCAGTACAAAGCTGCAGATGAAAGTCACAAATAAAGAGTAAAACAAATTCAAGATGAAATTACTTGACTTTCTCAAACACATTAGCCTTAAAGCACCATGCTGCTACAAGTAGGAAGGACTATTAGACAGTCCCTGAAGTCTACATGCTCCTCTATCGCTTCTTTTATACAGTTAGTCTTACTCTGATAATTCTTGAGTTGTAGTTTAGTTTAGAAACTTCTTAAATAACAAATGCTTTTTGCATATGATCACATGCAAAATGTGTTTTCTTCCAGGCTCTGTATACAGCTGCCACTCATAGAGAAGTGAGGTGGTTACCTGTCAAGGGAGAATAATAATTACTCAGAACAAATGGTGTCTACTGTTGAGTGAAACTTGAGCAAATGTTTGTGTAGAAAATGTTAAAAGTTTGGGTGCTAAAAAAGTGAGATGGCAGCGATAAGAGGTAATGACTCCCCCGTCTTTTTTGTGTCCAGTCCTGGGTGTTTGGACAAATATTCCACTGGGAGTAGAGACACCATGTGTCGGTTCTGGGAGAGGCCATAAAGAGGGAGGAGTTTTGCACAAAGGTTTGTGGTGTTTCATGATGATGCTTAAGTGTAGAGATGAGATATAGTCCTTAAGACTAGCCAACAGAAATGAGCAAAAACCTGGTGGGACTGTGCATGTGTGCTAAGATCATTTTAGGAGCTGCTTCTCAGTGTGCCTGTGTCTGTGTGTGGGTGTGTGTGTGTGTGTGGGGGTCTGTGTGTGTGTGTGTGCGTGCGTATGTATGTGTGTGTGTGTGTGTGTGTGCCTGGGAAACACAGTATACTTCCACTTTACTAAGAAGTCAGGAAATAAAACCAATATTTAATGTTTAGCATTTCTTAAAAATCAGAAAGTAACTCAATGGGTGTTTCTTTCTGATACTTTAGACCCAGGAAAACGGAATAAAACAAGCCAGATTCAGAGTTTTATGCGTGAATGCTACACCGATAATGAAAGAACATTACTGAGTAACACTACGGAGTCCATGCCTTCCTCTTTACGAAGCCAATCCTAGAACATGGGGCTGGTTTTTATCAAGTTATTTCCAGCTTGCACTAGAGAGCAACCAACTCTGATAAATACACACCATATATATACATGCCAGATATGAATGTGGGGCTCTCTGCCACAAGCTCGGTTTCATTTCATCATCTCACCTTTTATTACGGACTCCTCTGACACACCACGCTGTTCTTCTTCGTCTGCGACGAGTAAAACACCAACAATAATAAACTATTAGTTCATCACCACAATCATCACGTCAAAACGTCTGGTTCTGTGCAAGCAGCTCATGCTTGTACAATTTTCAAACTATCCTAGATTTATGATCTGCTTTATGAATAAAAGCATCATTATTACATTCAGTTTAAAATTTTAAAAGCAATAGGGTGGCCTCAGTGTATCATCATGCTCTTACCTACAGTCAGATGAAACTGGGTGTAGTTTCCAACGCTCCACTCGGGTCTGATCTACACCAGTATGTCCCAGAATCCTCTGCTTCAGGTTTTGTGATCACCACAGAAAAAAAGGTGGCATTAACACTATGCAGTGTGAATCTGCCTTGGTAAGTCATGTATGTGCAGTTGCTGCGCTGGTCTCCTTTGCAGAGGAACATCATGTTGTTGCGATGATGACGTGGATAAGGACACTGGAAGGTCACCGCACGTCCCACAATGAAACTCACGTTCTTTGACTCCACACAGCACCACTCTGACAAAAAACAACAAGTCACACTCTTCTATGACAATTGATCTCAACAAAGGTAGTTAGTTTGACTTCTCACCTTTGACCTCTAGTTCAACAGCAGAGAAAACATCAAATCCTGAGATTCTCTGGACTCCACAAAGATACGACCCAGAATCCTTCAGGGTCAGACTGGAAATGGTCACTGTGAATATTCTTGACTTCCTGTCATCAGAGAGTCTGAATCGTCCATCTTGTGTGTTGCTAGAGTTGATCACTGCCTGCTGTCGACATGTGGAGGGCCGGTTTCCTCTGCAGAAGAACTTCAGCTTGTTGACAGACTGAGAGTCGTACGAACAGCTGATGGTCACTGAACCTTCCTCAATACTTTGGATTTTATTCACCGTGTCACAACATCTGTCTGATAGGAAGAGAAGAAAGTCTGTCAGGTAGTAAAAGTATAACTGTACAGTTTACCAGAAACATTTGAATTAAATACATCAGCTTATGTAAAGTTGATCACAATCTATTAATTTGAGTGCATTAAAATGTTTTTTTTTTAAACTGCAAAAAACGTAAAACAACAAGAGATATTTAATGCATGCCTACTTGCTTATACAGTAATACTTGAAATATAAATTTAATTAAATATAATTTATTTTTTATTTAAATGATCAATTATTATGTGTGTAAAAAGTCCAGATGTTTCTTTTATTTACATTGTTTGATCAGATTTCAGTCTTTTTAAAGTCTGTCTGACTTCCTGAAACTTCCTGATGTGTCTCAGTTTTTCATTCTATTGGAGTTTGAAGAACAGCAAGTATATCTGGATAGATTTAATATAAAATGTTGCCATGGATGTTAAACCTTTAAGGAACAAATCCTCATCTGAGCCTAATTAATGATGAACAGCTGCTCACAAACAGGGCAGAAAAACCTGCAAGACCCTGAGAGTCTTTATAAACTAGGAAATATCATAAATATGGCAACTGTTATATCTATGTCCACGTTCACACTGATATATTTATGATCATTTAATATTGACATATCTTCATAGAAGTTATTGATAAAAACCAAGTAAAATTTAACTGTGTTGATTCTGTGTTCACATAGTTTTAATTCCCTTGCTTTCCTTCCCAAAGCCTCAAAGTCTTTCACTGTAATTCAACATTTACTGTCAGTGTAAATTAGTTCTGACCGTCTGATTTCATTAAGACAGAATGAGGGAAGCTCAAAATGTTGCATCTCAGAGTCGCTTAAAACCGGAAAAATTTTTGCCAAATCATCATTGTCTGTTTGTTCTGTAAAGTTCAGTCTATTATGTTAACTCAAATGTTTAACCTGCAGTTAAAACTATTTACCTTCTCTTACTTCCAGCTTTACTTCAGTGGAGATATCTTTGCTCCTTTTATGTTCACTCCACACCAGTATGTTTGTTCATCATCCAATGAAGATCATAAATGGTCACAGAGAAGATTCTTGATGTTTTGTCATCATAGGTGGAGTATTTGGTCTGATTTGTTTGTGATCTTGTTAAAACATCGTTATTGTCACATGGGTCTTTACACAGATACTTCTCATTATTTTCATAACCTTCGTCATATGAACAAGGAACATTCACATCTCTTCCTTTGTATCCAAACACATGGATCAAACCTGCAACACGACTCACACAACACACAGCAGCTGGAAACAGGAGAGAACAAAAATATAATTAATGCAACTAACTTTAATTTTAAATTATTGTCTTTTGCAAAAAATAGAAATTCTTAGTTCGACTCCTCAGCAAACTGTAAGTATATAAATAGAAAAGGCCATATCTATAAAAGACAATGATTAGATTGTAAATGTATTTATTTAAAAGCAAATAGAAAATCAAAAGTAGTATGTCAGCGACTACAGAGGGAGCCATCTTGTCTATTTGATTTTATTCTACTGTTTTATGACGTTAAGATGACAAAATCTTCCCTGCATTTTAAAGCCACTGGAAACAGTTTAATTTATATTAGTAGACAAATTAATACTAAAACTCACCAGATAAGATGAAAAACACGATCTGGAAGCTCCACATCTTTGCTACTGAGGACGACAAACCAAACCAGAAATAATTGAAGTGAAGCATGAAGTATTTCAAGGAAACCACATTGATCTGATGAGTTCAGCCCTCTGCACAAACATCAGCAAAACTCATGAGTGAGATCTAAATGATAATTTCCTCTTTTTTCAAATGCTACAACCAAAATGCTTAAAGAGTTAGAGGAACTGGTCATAGGAAACATGACTGAGGGCTGAGCTGTAGTACAGAGTGCTGCATCCTCTCATCAAGAATATTTTCTGTTTCAATACAAGTAAAGTAGATTTTTCTGTCTATAGTTTATTTATTTTAGAACATTCATTGATGTTCTCCAGGTTCATTCTCTCAATGCAAAAGCTGCTGATTGTAACAGCATCTAGTGAATAAAAAAGGATAAAGAAATATGTTGCCACAAATTGAGGGTAGAAATAAAATTTATTTTAAAGTCAAAATGACAAATATTATAGAAACATAAAAATATCACCATAACAATGTGACAGGTTTAAAATACTGCAGATATAATCTGCATTACTACCTTCATGATTTAAAAGAAACAAAGTCTGGTTCATCAAAAAGCTCTTATTTATTATGATGTGAGAAAAGTTAATGTAAGAAATCAAACTGCATCATTAAAACAATGATCAATTAGCATTTGAATATTAAAACTAGTTAGAAATGTATAATAATTTCCTCTAATTTCATCATTTTGCTTTCCAACAATCAGGAAAATGTTAAAGTTTGGGTGCAAAAAAAGTGAGATGGCAGCGATAAGAGGTAATGACTCCCCCGTCTTTTTTGGACAAATATCCCACCTGGTAGTAGAGACACCATGTGACGGTTCTGGGAGAGGCCATAAAGAGGGAGGAGTTTTGCACAAAGGTTTGTGGTGTTTAATGATGATGCTTAAGTGTAGAGATGAGATATAGTCCTTAAGACTAGCCTGCAGAAATGAGCAAAAACCTGGTGGGACTGTGCATGTGTGCTAAGATCATTTTAGGAGATGCTTCTCAGTGAGGTGTGTGTGTGTGTGTGTGTCTGTGTGTGTGTGGGTAAAGTAACACAATGGGTGTTTCTTTCTGCTACTTTAGACCCAGGAAACGGAATAAAACAAGCCAGATTCAGTGTTTTATGCGTGAATGCTACACCAATAATGAAAGAACATTACTGAGTAACACTACGGAGTCCATGCCTTCCTCTTTACGAAGCCAATCCTAGAACATGGGGCTGGTTTTTATCAAGTTATTTCCAGCTTGCACTAGAGAGCAACCAACTCTGATAAATACACACCATATATATACATGCCAGATATGAATGTGGGGCTCTCTGCCACAAGCTCGGTTTATTTCATCATCTCACCTTTTATTACGGACTCCTCTGACACACCACGCTGTTCTTCTTCGTCTGCGACGAGTAAAACACCAACAATAATAAACTATTAGTTCATCACCACAATCATCACGTCAAAACATCTGGTTCTGTGCAAGCAGCTCATGCTTGTACAATTTTTCATCTAACTGGATAAAAAGAATGAATTTGACATTGATTGAAGTCCACTTTTCCCTGATAAGTCTGTTTGAAATGTGTTTAAATAAGAAGAACTTCAGTCTGGTTAAAACCAGGCCCATAAACAACATGTTTCTTTGAGGTTGCTCTGTTATACTTCTTGAAATCGACTGCAAATTAAGTGTCTGCTTTGGTCCAGTTAAGCAGAACTCTTTAGATTGCATTTTTGGAGAAGAGAAGATATCCACACATTAAATTTGAACACGCTGAATATGAAGGCGAGAATGAAAGAAAAAAAAAACAGTTTCATTTCCCCATCTCACCTTCCACTTTGGGCTTTTCAAGCAACATGTTGTTTGTTGCTTTCACTGCAACAAGCAACATGCCAATTCTAAGAAAAATGCAAGTATTCAATACAAAACATAAAAAACCATGCATCCATTTTGGTTGTTAGATTTTCAGTTTACGTTTGTATCGCCGTGCTCTGAACATTGTGCAGTGTGAATATACCTTTATAAGACATGCTGCTCTGGTTAGAGGAACATCATGTTGTTACGATGAACACTTGAAGGTTGCAGCATGTCCCTTAGTGCCATGCTTCAAAAATCTGACCAGAATCTTTCAGAGTCAGATTGAAAGATGTCACAGTGAATATTGATGCCTTCCTGTCATCACTGGACACTGAGCCATCCTCACGAACACATTTCAATTCAAAGCTCCAGTTTATTCACATTTATTCTATCATTTAGATGTGCAGTTTAGAGTTTAGATATTTCTCACACTGCTTACACCTGTCATGTTTTGTTCATTTTTACAGATACAATTGCGTTTCCTCATTTGTGAGATAATTATTTTATTTTGCTGGTTTAGCTGTTTGTCCTCCTTTCCCTTTTTTTTCACCTCTGACAAATGAAAATTGCTCTGAAATAAGACCTAAAAAATCTAATCTGAGTACTTAAATAAAGATTCACATTAATTTAGGCTTAAATAGTCCATTGAGAATTATTTCATATCGTCCCCACGACCCCCGCAGACGAAGCTTTGGACGTCCTCTAAAACATCTGCAGCTGATGTGTCTGCAAACCGAAGCTTCGATTCTTTATCTGGAAGCTTTTCTCTCTGAAAAAAAAAAAAGACGCATACGTTATGGAATTGATTTATGTCAATTTTGTCTTCACATTGAAGACAAAAACAAGCTCACCTTTCAATGTTTTGTGACATTTATTCTTGTAAACTTTAACTAGGACCAATGTCACCATCAGCAGCAGCCCAGCAGCTAAAGCAAGCAGGGCATAGAAAGCTGGATCTGAAAGTTGGTGGAGAGTCGCGTCTGCCATGATTAGAAAAAAGAGAAGAGAAACGTTTATGCACATACAACGCTATTTCTCAAACACATTAAAATAACAACTTAGAGTGTTTGAAGTAAGATAATTAAGGCTTTTAGGCATAAATCCAGGTGGTTTGACTTGAATGTTGTCACATCGGTTTTAGGAGGAAAAAACACCTTCACATAAAACTCCTGAGACTGATAAAGGCTTCATCCTCTACAGAACCAACTACCTGGATTTATAAGAGTTATCTTCTGCAGGTCACTAACAGAACCTGAAAAATTAAACAAAGGATCATAATGAGCAGAGGTTTTGGTTTGAGCTCTTTTCAATAGACATTAACCAACCAATCTGTCTCCAAATTCTAACCTTGGACAGCAAAATAAATACTGTCTAGTTGGCAAAAAAAAAAAAAAAAAAAATCAACCAAATCCTTCAAACAATCCACTGAAGCCAAGAGATGACGTGTTCAGGATACACTTTTCCCCGATGGTTTTCTCTACATAGTGTCACTTATTTTTCTGTTTTCATACAGAAAGCATCTGCTCTCAGCTTCCGCAGCAAACACAGCATCACCCAAATAGACTGACATGATCTCATGCAGTTGGTGATGAAGCTGGCAAACAGTGGGGATTCACTTATTCTGTAAGTTTGTGCGAACCCAAGAGCACTTGAATCCCATTCAAGCTGAATTTTGGCTGAGTTTAAATTGTTAAATGTTTTTACACCTGATGTACAAAAACTGAGGTTGTTTTCAGTGAGGTGGTTTCTGTAGATGCCTCTCACCTACAGAAAGATGAAAGCGGGTGGAGTTTCCAACATTCGCCTCTGGGCCGGAGCCACACCAGTACGTCCAGCATCTCCTGCTTCCAGCTTCGTGACTGTCACAGAGAAGAGCTGGAGGAAACATTGATCAGAATGAACCGACTTTGATCCATCATGTCTGTGCAGTTGCTGGCTCTGTCTCCTTGCAGAGGAACATTGTGTCATTGGGATGCTGGGGTGCATAAGGGCACAGGAAGGTCACTATGCTCCATCACACCACTCATGTTCTGTGACTTTGCACAGCACGACTCTGCTGAATTAAAATAGAGACATTGGTGTTTTTTATTGGGTTTTTTTTTTTGAGAGAAAATAGGATGAAATCACAAAAAATCGAGGTAGCCTGCTTGGGTTCTCACCTTTGACCTCTAGTTCAACAGCAGAAAACATCAAATCCTGAGATTCTCTGGACTCCACAAAGATACGACCCAGAATCCTTCAGGTCAGACTAGAAATGGTCACTGTGAATATTCTTGACTTCCTGTCATCAGAGAGTCTGAATCGTCCATCTTGTGTGTTGTTAGAGGTGATCACTGCCTGCTGTCGACATGTGGAGGGCCGGTTTCCTCTGCAGAGAACTTCAGCTTGTCGACAGACTGAGAGTCGTACGAACAGCTGATGGTCACTGAACCTTCCTCAGTACTTTGGATTTATTCACCGTGTCACAACATCTGTCTGACATTAAGATAAACAACAATATAAAAAAATAACCTCCTCTTTGAGCATAAAAACAATGCTTAATTGAAAGAAACAAAAAACTCCTCAAGGAATATTGTTATCTTTGTTTGCTGTAATTTATTCCAATTTATTCATTTCTATTTATTTATTTATAATGCAGTAATAAAGCATTACTGCTTTATCAGTATCAAGCAGTAATGGAAGCAGTCAGTGTGTATCATGCCTAATTATAACTTAATAAGTAACTAATAAAACATTATTTAACCTGCATTACTCAATGAGTACATTAGACACCACATATAAAAACGGTTATTGTTTGTCTTGTCCTAATCTTTACTGACATGTTTGAAACACCAACTTCAATATTTACCTGCTTTTACTTCCAGCTTTCTTTCAATGCTTATATCTTTTCCTATCCTTGTCACGCCACACCAGTATTTCCCAGCGTCATGAAGTCGAAGGGCAGATATGGTCACTGTGAAAACTCGGGTTGTTTTATCGTCGTGAATGGAGTATTTTCCACTGCTTCCTTGTGACGTTGTTATAAGAACATCGGCGTAACGACAGTTGTTGTTGCACAGGTATTTCTGACGACCCTCGAATCCCCGATCGTAGGGGCAGGAGAGGTTTACGTCTCCGCCCTCATATCCAAACACCTGGATCGAACCTGCAGCGCTGCTTACAGGTGCTGGAGAGAGGAAACATTAACATGCTTTATTTTTTTTAAATATTTTTACTTAAAAGATTGTTTTCTATCTTAATAACTCAATACCAAATGTGTCTGTATGTTTCCATGAGTACATGGAGTACCTTCAGTCAGTTCCTCAGAAACCAGTGGTGTTGTGGTTTTTATTGTGGTGCTCTGATGATAATCCACTGCCAGGAAAAAGAAGAAAAAAACTGTCAGTGTAGATTTCATGTTTTTACAGTTAAAGTTAAACCCGAAATGATTCATACTCCTGGGAGATTAAACATTTAGGTCTAAAGAAAGTAGTTAAAGTTTAGAAGTGTGCTTCTTCTTCTTAGAGGAAGCCATGGTGCTGCGGAGAAATCTCAACTTGACTCTAACAGAGAATCTGAGGATGACGGCAAGGAGGATTTCCAAAGAAAATGGAGCTCAAACATCCAGTGGAAACATGTCAAAAGCTGGTCAGCAACTTTAAAATCAGCTTGGCTGCTTCAATGCTAATAAAAGGTTTTTCAACCTTGTTAATAAGAAGAGTAAAGGTTTCCCACATGGTGTGTTTATTTGAATAAATTAAAGCATCTAAATTATTTTGTTCAAAACTGACACACAGTTCACACTGTTTCATTTCTTGTCAGCAGCTGATTTTGTGATTGTCTGGGAAAAGCTGTAGAAACAAAACCTGCCAGAGGTAATAAACACTTTGGGTTTACAGTTGTATATAAAATAGAAATATGATTCTGTCGGTAAATATTACACTTGTAACACTTGTGGTGATTTCACTAGCGACTTTCTGATTGCAATATTATTCATATTCACTTCCTGAAATATGAAACGCAGAAAAGCCAGCAGCAATCTCATAAACCCTTGTCTTTAATATTTAATATAGGTGATAATTGTAGAGCGTGTGCAGTTTTGTTTGTGCGGCCTCTCAATATATCAAACACACACAGTACCTTTATCCTGTTCCTCTGATGCTGGTGGTGTGGTAGTAATGCTGCTCTGATGCTGATGCACTGTTAGAGAAACAACTCAATTTTAACACATTGTATTTTTTTTTTTTTTTTTTACCGTGATCTTTCGTCTACAGTAGCCAAACATCTCAGCACATTCAGGTTAAGTGAACTCTGAGCATTGAAATTCCACACATGATCAGATGATCTATGAAAATAGAAAACCAAAGAGGAAAAAAATAACACAAAACATGTCAACACAAATGCACAGTTTCAAACCAGGAGCACAGTGAAAGCATAAGATCCCCCTCTGCCCCGTTTCCTCATGTTTTTCAAAACCTCACCGTCTGCGACAAGATCGAAAACTTTGAGGGCAATTGAAGAAGGTCAGACATTGTCATTTGCTAAACTTACCATTCCTGCTGCAACAGGGAGGCCTACTGAAACCGTTCTCTCTGTTTTGTGTGTGTGTGGCCCGGTCTCTCTGTTTTGTGTGTGTGTGGCCTGGTCTCTCTCACCTTCTGTCGTGATGCTAGGTGGCAGAACCTCGAGGTTTTTTTCTCCTCTTGCATTTTGTTCTCCTTTTTCTGTCACAACCAAGAAGTAAAATGAGGCCAACTGTGTAAAAACAAGAGAAAAACGCAGCTCATGCTGCAGCATCAAGGTCTACAACAATCAATCGAGGACATCCGTGGCATCAATGTTAATGGATCTAAACTGTACATCATAATTTATGACATATTTTAAAATAATTTATCAAACTTAACTAATTTTTGATGATGTTATATTTGTCATCTGTGGGGTATTTTTTTGTCAATTCTACCCAGATTTCTTTCATTAAGAAATGTTCCACTTAAAAGAATTTGAGGTAAGGGTTTCATCTCTCACCTTTGACCTCCAGCTTAAGGGCAGAGAAAACATCAAATCCTGAGTTTCTCTGGATTCCACAAAGATAACCCAGAATCCTTCAGGGTCAGACTGGAAATGGTCACTGTGAATATTCTTGACTTCCTGTCATCAGACAGTCTGAATCGTCCATCTTGTGTGTTGTTAGAGTTGATCACTGCCTGCTGTCGACATGTGGAGGGCCGGTTTCCTCTGCAGAAGAACTTCAGCTTGTCGACAGACTGAGAGTCGTACGGACAGCTGATGGTCACTGAACCTTCCTCAGTACTTTGGATTTTATTTCGTCGTGTTGCAACATCTGTCTGACAGGAAGACAAAAACTGTTTTCTACAGCAAAAGTTACACAAAAATGCAATTCTAAGAAGCAAAGAGACAGAAATGTAGAAATCTTTGAAAACTTTGACGTACGCGTCCAGGCCAGAAATAGTAGAATGTTCATATCATATGTTTTAAGTTTTTAACAATTAAATACTGAAATAATATGACAGCAAACAAAAAGCACAAATCTCTTATTGTATTGTTGTTTTCATTTGAACTGAAACAAATTTATGATCTAATACAAAACATTCAAAATTTTGATGAAGTTTCAAAAATGTGCTTCAAACAATATGAGGTACTATTTTGCTGTTGTTCTGTTTTAGGCAATCTGTGTTCAGTCGTATCAATCTTATTCTCTTCTACGTGAATTTTGTTTTTAAATCATGACTCATTTAAGTGTAACACTCTCCAGCTGCCATCTTTGTGCTTTATTCAATCAAAAACATCTTATGTCTATATTTCAGCTGCTGTTGTGGTCATAGTCTTGTTCAGTTCGGCAGCATAACTGATCAATGAATTATTTAAACAAAAAAAGGAATCAACGTGGATCATCCATAGGTTTTTTTTCTTACTTCTCCTTCTTCTTCTGCCTTTAATTTGTTGCTTTGTCTTATTTCTAAGGACAATCCGTTCAATGTAGAAATTAAATTAGTAGAAAAGTAATTTATCATTCCCGAGTTTCCACCATCCACCTTGACACACACCGACCTCCCTGGATTCAGCTTTTTTCTCTGCATCTACCAGTGAGCTCATACTTTATCATTCGTAGATTAAGAGTTTGATTATTTACCTGCTTTTACGTCCAGCTTTACTTCAGTGTAGATGTCTTTTCCTGCTCTGGTCACTCCACACCAATATTCCCCGGCGTCCTCCAAACGAAGACCAGAGATGGTCACTGCGACGACTCTTGCTCTTTTGTCGTCGTAAACGGAGTATTTGGTTTTATTTTCTTGTGAGGTCTTGATGAGAAAATCACTGTAGCCACAGCTGTTCTTACACAGGTACTTCTGGTATCTCTCATATCCTGGATCGTACGGACAGGAAACCGTCACATCGCTCCCCTCGTATCCAAACACACGGATCAAACCTGCGGCGCGCGCTCACACAGCTCAGAGCTGCTCAGAGAGAAGACAACATTAACTGAGTTTTCAAGTATTTTCTCTCTTTAACATTGTGTAATTTTTTTATCATTTTCAGATCTGTTCCCATGAAATAAATGCAATGAAAAGCTTGTTCTTTTTCTAATTTTTTTTAATCACCTGGCAGAAATATTTGTTTTAAAGAAACTTGTTTGGAGAAAATAAATCAACACCCAGCAAGACAATTTCCTCAAAATCAAATTTTATAACTTACTGCACAACATGAGCTGCAGGTTTTGAAGGTTCCACATCGTTGGTGAAGACAAGAAACTGAAGCAAAAACCAGAACAAACAGCAGTGAGAAATGTTTCTGAGGAAGCAGTGAGTCAATGGAGCAAACAAAACATTCAGAGCACATTTGGCAGATTTAATCAACAACTGAGCCGATTTTACTTGGTTTTGCTCCAGAATTTGCATGTATTTCACTCTTTCAGAGTCATTTCAACAACAGATTGAGTTGCTTTCACTCTTTCAGCTGTTAGATGTCAAGAATCCACAGGTGGCAATCCAGAGCAACAGCATCACCTTGTGGCCACTGCGGCTTTTATTCATGTATTATTTATTAATTTTACTGTCGGCTGGAATTAACGAGCCCATGAATGGAATATTGAAGCAGCTATTTCTGTCGTTGTACCTGAACGTTGCAAACAGGAAGTTATTAATTATCATTATTTCACACACACACACACACACACACAAACACACCCCCCCCCCACACACACACACACACACACACACACACACACACACACACACACACACCTAGTAAGGCATGCTACTCTGTTTTACTGACATCGTGGGGATTCCTACACACGTCTACATCCCAGAATAACACGCGACCCAAACTCTTAAAATCTGCCTCTGAAAAACAATCATGAAGCACTTTCATCCCTAAAGCTTCCTGAATGACCCAAACCAAGAACGTCTGGGTTCTGGAACTCAATAAAAGGATGTATAAGTTCATACATAGATCTCTCTTCTGCTTTTGTTTCCTATGTTTGGTAAAATAGTCACAGCAGTAAATTGTCTGCGAAAATAAAAATAAATAGAAAAAAACATGAATAATACATGAATAATCACGATAAATGAATAATAATTAAAAATAATGGTGGATAAAAGCTTAAGACCAAATGCAAAATTAAATCATATACAAATCTATTAGTCTCATGTTAAATAAATACAAAATATTACTTTTTATTTAAGTATTTTATATCAGCTTGAGTTATGCAGAACTGATCTGATCATTGCTATGGAAACGATCAGAAGCAAGACGTTGCGGCTGAAGTCCAGTGAGGTCACTGATGAGGTCACTGATGAGGTCACTGATGAGGTCACTGATAAGGTCACTGATGAGGTCACTGATGAGGTCATAGATGACATTTACATCACAACAGATCAAAGAGGTTCTGATGCTTAAAAGATTGAATCTGAAAGCATCAGCCAGAAGAAGATACTGGAGCATCAGAGTAGAGCGTCATCATTACACAGCTGTCATGTTTGGCCTAGCTAAAGCATTCGTCCCTTTTCTCATCCCCCTCGGTTGGGGAATTGGCTACGCGGTTACCACCAGCATGCAGAAGCTCACGGATCAGTACTTTTCCGGGAAGGATTCGAAAGAAAACGCCGATCAACGTGGAGAGGAGGACTTGCTCTGGAAGGGTCCAACACCCACTTCCACAGAACAGACTGACCCGAGTGGGACCTCGGCCTCTATCCCTTCAAGGACCGTCCGTACAGAGGACGACACCGCTGCCTCTGAGCAAACCTGCCCGGCTGGGGAGGTTTGCTCAGAGCAGACAACTGGTGTGGTGGACTCTGTACCAGACAGTCCTGAGGGGATTCCGACTGTCGACGAACAAACTGACCCGGCCGGGGAAGTTTGTTCAGAGACGGCGGAACATGAGGGCGAGGGCGCGGTTGTAGAGAAGTCTCCCCCGGCTGGGGAAGACTTGTCTGCGACTGACCTCGCGGCCAAAGCTGTGGCTGACGCCACAGAGAAAGCTTTGGTTTCCCTGGTCCCATCGCTGGCCCTTCCTTTACATTCTCCTCTCCGCTCGTCTTACACAGGAACTTTTCCAATAAGATGTTCCCTGGCCGAGGAAGCTCAAAATACTCTGTCTGCAACAATTTCCGTTGGCCTAGAGATCGATTGTCCCCCGGAGAGGAAAAAAGAAGAAGTCGGCTCAGCTTTCCCAGGGACAGAGGGGACGGCATTGGTGGGCCATGGACTAGCGGACGATGGACTCCGCTACAGCTGGGTGGACGCTGCTCTCCAGAGCGTCCTGAACCTGGGCGTCACACGGAGGTGTCTCGCTCAGGAAAGGGACTTTCTGGAGGCTTCGTCCATCCCCAGTTGGACGAGGCTCATCCTCTCTGCGGTCCGTGACCCCGGCAGACATTTTTGTCCGGAGGACCTTTCCCCGGTGTTGATGGAGCTGAGGGAGAGGTGTCAGCCATCGGACCTGGGAAGGGACTTGGATATAAAATGTTTGTTGGAGTCGTCCATGGTCTGGCTGGACGCTTTCGGAAGTGCCACAGATAGGGAGTTGTACAACAACAACTCTTGTTCTGTCTGTGGCACGATGTTTCTTGAGCTGCTAAACAACGGCTCCCTGATCTCCCTTCCACCGGTGAGATTTCCAGCCAGCATTGCAACGCTCTTGTACTACTGGCTGGATGTGCGGGGGAAACGCCGTTGTTCAGTGTGCGAGTCGGCCTTGGAGAGAAAGCACTGCCTTACTAACAATAAGGTGCTAGTGTTTTTCCTCCACAGGCTGACCAGGAAACACCGGATAGTTTCCAGTCAGGTCGTGGATGTGCCGGCCAAATGCAAAGGTGGTACTGAAAGGTACCACCTGTCTTCCGTTGTTTGTGGGGGATCCGAGCCGACCCACTTCTACACTTATGTAGTGAAAGGGGGACAACTAACCAAGGCCACAAACCAGAACGTCTGCAGTGTGGACTTCACTGACTGCACTGAGGACATTTCCACTAATGGATTCATTTTTATTTACGAAAAT